>NW_018020880.1:10541-56543 GCF_002006095.1 Pseudomyrmex gracilis | reverse complement strand
AAATGATAGACAGAGAAAGAGTTACTATTCAAAGTATGTTGTCTCTCTCAACGTTGAAGACATCTTTTCAGCCAAACGCGCAGTCTATATATTATACGTCTATGCCCACAACTCGATCACGAACGTGCAACGCCAATGAGAAACGCGAGCAAGCGGTCCGCGAGACGCGATGGAACGTATTCCCGTTCGCACGAGCGCCGTGATGTCCACCGTTTTTGCGTGCACTTGCGTGAAAACGAACTACATACGCGAGTACGTACATACCTGCGTAGAGTGAATAAAGAGATACCATCTTGATTTGGTTCTGTTCCATGCTAAATGTGCGCGCGCATTCAATTCGATATTTCGAGCGCTTCGATACACTCGGATTGGCGGGCAGTCATGGCGGAGCGGCCGGAATTACGTGCGAATTGTTTCGCGTATCATCGCAATTATCGTCGTCTTCGCGCGGAAATATGAACGTCTCGCGGCAAAGTATCGGGCAATTCGCAGCGATGCGTGATCAGAGCGCATTTGATAAACAATTTGGTCGGCGAACGAATAAAATTGCGAAACGTGCGGGAGAAACAAAGTGGTCAACGCGCAACAAAAATAGCAAATTCGATTACTTGCGCCTACGCTACTGTACTACGATGCGTAAGAAAAGCTGATGTACATAAAGGTATTTACCACAAATATACATAATTAATACATAATTACTGGATGGATGAAGAAATATATTTCATTGTGTGTTACTATGTAACAATCTATGGACCAAGTTTTCAAATCGTATTCCTATTCCAAATTTTAGAACTTTGATAGTGCAAAGCGCGCGTAGATTTGTAGACTTGCTGAATTGTGAAACATCGAGCACATAAATAATTCAATATTTTCCGCAGTTTAGATTTAAAGTTAAGAAAAAAGTATCAATAGAGTAAACCCGGGTAAGATGGCCACAGTTTTCTTTAAATGCAAAAAACAGATCTTTATTTTTGTTATTTTTTAATATTATTTTTTTATTTTACTTCACTGAAGCTTAAAGTAATAATAACTATCGAAATTAAAGAGAAAACACTTAACAGAAATTTAATATTATATAAAATATTAAAATGTATGCATTGGCCATTTTGCCCAACTTTTAAGAGAAAGATGGCCATACATGTTTTTTGTCAAAGATATAAGTAAAACTTATAATTATGTAATTTAATTATATATTTAGTAATTATATGTTAAATACAATATATTTATTGTACGTAAAAGATTATTACATATTATTGTTAACGCACAGTATTTTTTTAATTACGAAACGCAACTTTATGTGAACTATAAAAACAATTAACAAAACATTTTTATTTCGATGATTAAATACATTGTAGATTATACTAGTCATAAAAAAAATATATATAATTAAAATTAAAATATATAATTATTAATTAAAATATATAATTATTAATTAAAATATATAATTATATGTAACTTTTTTAAAAAAAAATGGGCCATCTTTCCCGAAGTGTGAGGAAAAGATAAGATACATAGTATTTATAAATAAATAATGAAAATGAAAATACACACACACACAAATTATTGGTTACATTATAATTTATGTGCCTTTATCATGTATGTAATATTGATTACGGCAGTTTAACTGTAATTTATTCGACGTTACAGCAGCTTTTAGTGAACACACGTAAAACTTTGCAGGCAATCGAAAGTAAAAACATTGTATAATTTTCACAATATTGTTATTTTAAATAGTGTACGCACATAAACTACTGTAAATACTGATTATCTTTAAGAATGGTTACAAAAATGCACTATTAAACAATTATTAGTGAAATTACAGTCTATGGCCATCTTTTCCGTATGGCCATAATACTCCCATTTACCCTAAGTAGCACACGATGAAATGTATTTACTGCTACGAAAAAATTATTTAACAAATTTTGAGTGCCAAGAGTATTTTGAATGTGTTTGTATATTATATATTTATTTATTTATCTACAAAATGAAGTTTGGTTATTTATATTCAACATGTTTACAAGCAACTGCAAAAATCGTTCCTATTTGTGTGACGAGGTGAACCTCGCCACCATATAATTATTATCCGATACTATTATTTTTTATTTTTTATTTTCTGTTCTTTATTATTTAGTATTATTATTTATGTTGTATTATTTTCTGTATTATTTTCTTATGTCTTTATTAATATACGTATAGATATCACCGCACGCGCCCACCATAATTCCGCCGACCTTCCTATAATTCCTATCATTCTGCGGATCGACCGATAGTTTAGGGCGCGGAATTATAGAATAAGAACGCATGTGTACAGAGGAGTGCACCGTATCGTTCCGCTCTAAGGGAAGGTTTTCTCTGAAATTTCTCTTCTGGTTGCTTCTACTACCGCGCGCCATACTTTTTCGATCTCCGCCAGCGGCCCGAGATTGAAGAAAAACGGCGCGCGGTAGTAGGGACAGTCGGAGGAGAAATTTCCGAGAAATACTTCTCCTGGAGCGGAACGATATGGTGCACTCCTCTGTGCAAGAGAAGACCTGTGCCGGTGCGACACGGCACAGGTGCGTGACACGGCGCGCAAACAAGCGCGTACCGCACGCCGATCCCGGGCGGACCATAGGCCGCTCCAGGCAGAGATGCCAGTTTGCGGACGCTAGCAACATGCAGCAGCAAGTGGAGGGGACACGCACACAAGCGAGTAGCCACTCGCCGAGGCGCTGAGCGCACACGTACACGGCTGTTTGCCTGTGTGCGTTTCATCTGTGTATCCCCTCTACTTGCTGAGCATGCTGCTAGCGTCCGCAAACTGGCATCTCTGGCTCCAGGGTATATAAACCGAGCGATTTCGGAAGTCGGGACCAGTGATGAAAGATCGAGCCGGCTAGCACCAAGAGCACCGAGGTGGTGGGAGCCACTGGGAACACGCACACAAGCGAGAACCGCTGTCCGTGTGCGTGACGTCACGCCCGGCACTTCGGCTCGTGGAAGAGTGCGGACATATCATGTTCCGTCTTCTTTCCACCAAGCCCGCTAGAAGGCAAGACACGTTTACGTTGCGCGCTTGTTGCGTATGACAACGTAAAATGCTTTTCAAAGATTTATAATCTTAGAAAAAATACATAATATTATTGATAATGATAGGATTGATTAAACATCTTAAGATGCATTTATTATTATATTTTTAGTAATGAGTTAACTGTGATAATTTCAAAGTTTTTAAATGTTTTTTAATATTCTAAAACCTTTGAAAATATTACAGTTACCTCATTACTAAAAATATAATAATAAATGCATCTTGAAATGTTTAATCAATCCTATCATTATCAATAATATTATGTATTTTAAACTTAATAAATAAATAAATAAGTCTTAAGCCGGTATTCATAGTCGGATCTTGTATTTAAGATCGTCTTAAGTTTATCTTCAGATTATGTGCGAATAATTTTATTGGCCGCAGAGCATCTGAAGATAAACTTAAGACGATCTTAAATATAAGATTCGACTATGAATACCGGCCTTAGAGAGCCGTTCGCAGAATGTTGTGCGGAAAATATGTCTTATATGTGTGTACACATATATAAGTAAATTCACGTTTTTCACGTGTGTTTTTCGAATTGAAATTTCAATTTTTAAATTCATATAGGATGCTAGTTTTGCATCTCATATATGATAGACCCCGAATACCCCCCCTAATTGATTTAAAATGTTGCGAAAAAAACTCCTCAGCCAGGAGTCGAACTTGGAATCTCCAGTTTTCCGGGCCAGGTAGTGAGGTTATAGAAGGAAACTGTATAAGAAAAAATTTATGCTGAATTTTGACATTCCAAAGAACAAGCGCCAATCCTTAGCACAATTTACTTATTTTTGTAGAAGCATTTTAGATTTAATGAAGTAAATACGACACCAAACGTCATAGGACAAAGTCGGTTTATAGGTCTCTATAGTCGGTATCCAGTACCCTCTTAATCTGCGCGAATCATTCCGCGCCGATCAATCCGAATCCGCTGCGTTAGAATTTAACCAACAAACCGAATACAACCGTTGTAAATACCGTATTCAAGTGAATAAATCTTAACTACATTTCAGCATTAAAAAATAACCGAGTGTCGCAATTTCATGCTTTCCCCTTCCCGATCCTTGGCGCCGACCGAGCTGTCCGGCAAGCGGAAGACCGGGCGAAGCCGATAGAAAATCGGCTCCGTTACATTTGAGTAAATCGTCTCCCAGAAATGAGAGAAACGGGGCGCCTGCGGAAACTTGTCTCTCTCATTTTCTCGAGTTTTTTTGTTAGAGTATTTTGATCTCTGATCGATAAATGAGCGGGTAAAATATCGACGTATGATAAGATCAGACAAGCGGTAAGAAGCTCAGTCGATACTTCAAGATTCGTGTTTACCTGGATAAGAGCTAAAGAACACTGACAATGAGGACGAAAGCGAGAAAGCGATATTTATCTTATATGTATTAAAGGAAATTGAGAGAAAGAGAGAAAACAACAAGTGACATTACTGGATGAAGTTCGTACTTCATACGCATGTGTGTGCGCCTTTCAGATTTGGTAAAACTACTACGAAATAAAAGTTGGTCATAAAAAGTCGCGCTACTTTGTAAGTAGATTTCGGCATTTGTCATACATTATACGCAATAAGTTAACATGTTTTGTTTTTGGCCAGAACATTGAGAAGAAACAACTTTAACATGTGGCGGCTGAACAGATAAAGACGTGTGAAGTCTCAGTTGAAATACGTTTTGCTTGATAGTTTTTCACAAAGAACAATATTATAAAACGATTGTAGAGGAAAAGCTCATCTTATAGTATACAATAAAATACGCGTGTTAAGGATAGAAATAAACAAAACAACCTCCTTTATGTTGCGACTGGAGATCCGAAAGCGTCGTATAAATTCGTTCTGCGCATGTCATCTCATATTCCGTCAAGTTGCTCCAGTCGCGTTTGGTTCGCGATCGTCCGAAGAGTTTAGTAGCAAGTGTGCTGTTGCCGCACACTTCGTTTATTGTTCATTTCAATTATTTTGTTTCGACAAATGTTGTATTTTGCGAACTCGTCGTTCGGCCGCGTTCCGTTTAGTTTTTAAGTTTTTTGAGCGACATAAAAGAAAAATGAGAAAGAGACAAAAAAAAGAAATAAGCAAGAGATTCGCTGTTGAGCAGTGCCGTCGAGAAATACGCGCGTGTTGATCGCAAACGTTGATCTTAAAAACGAAGACGAGAGGGGGTGCATCATGTGTCCGCATCGTGTTCCTCGACGATGCCTCGACGAGTCGACCATTGTGTCCACGAGTAAACGGGAAATCACATGTCAGTGAAGCTATTCTTGCCTCGCGCATTTCCACGTTCAAGTTTTCCGCATATAAATACTCATATAAAGTTTCGTTAAGACGCGATTAACGTTTAAGTGAGTTTAAATGCCCGCCATCAATTTTCACGCGTGAGAACGTGCGGGTTTCTATGTATCGGCGGTGTTTCGTCCGGCAGTGGTGATCGCTATTACCCCCTTACGTCCACGAGAGAGATCTGGTTTGTATATGTATTTTCTCTACAAAGATAAAAAAAAAAAGTGTTTAAATAAAAGCCACCGCGCAATCATCGTTCGAAGTGAGTAGACGGTTAAACATTTTTCAGCTAACATTTTCTGTTTGCGAAGAAGTTGGTTTTTTTTATTTTTGCATATATGTCTTTTTAATATATGTCCGGAGCACGTTAGGATTTTATTGTTTATATTTTACATCGAGTGCGCTTAAAGATTTCGCATTTTGCACTGCGGAAGAGAATCAGACCAGAAAATCAAGTTAAATAAAGAAATGTAAATCAATTAAAAGATAAGGCACTTAAAGTCCGAACGCTGCAGAATGTCCGCGCAATACGCTTGAGTGCAATAATTAAATTACACAATTCTTAATTCGGTTTTATCTTTATTTGTTCGGTTGTTATTACCTTTTGACTTCTGTCTGCTCTTAATAGATTTGCAAATCGATTAGTTTGATTGTTTATTTAATTATTTTTTTACAAAGAGAACACACACAAGAGAGAGAGAGAGAGACAATAGCGGAATACGACAGTGCGGGAAAAGAATTTGAAGTAACGCACACATGAACATATTTTTAACTCGTCATTATACGCCAATTATAAATTTTAATGATGCGAAATCTCTGACATCTTGTTGGCAAATTTTTTTTTCAACCGCGTTTACTTTGTAAGTATGGAACGGACAAAATACAAATCCAAAGAAGGACGTTATATATTTATTATTCCAAGAAACTTCCGTCGGAAGAGGAAATTCCTCGGAAACGAGCGGTCTTGTTTATGTTACGCCGTTGCAACCGCATCATGCATACGCGTATTTGCCGTGGCAGAGAAGCCGCGCGTTCGCACTCGGCGCGAGAGAGCGGGGCAATATTTTCGTCTAATTTACGACGGGTGGTTTAGTTGCTTGGGAAACAGTGCGCGTCTTAACTCGATAAATTTGTCTAACGACGGGCCATCATCGGGAGAGTTGCGAGGGTCATCGACAATGCGCCGCGTATTCATAATAATAACTCGAACGAGTGTGGTAACGCGTAATAATGCACACCGCTTTTGCACACCGCGCATTGTTCTTAATAGCTGGTCGTAGCTGTTTTCTACACGAGGCCGATGGGTTTTTATCTGATCGCACTTCATTGTTAAACGAAGTTGAATTACACAAGTGTGATTACGATAAAGATACGCGAGACGGAGCGAAAGATGTAACATAACATCGATAATTATTAGAAACAGGAGATGTTACACACATGTAGATCTTGGGTGGATTCTATGAAGGAGCGCGTTGATATATAGCGAGATACGTACATATTATGATTCCCATGTTCGATTCGATCGTACTTCGCGGAATTGGCGCAAACATAACAACCGGAGTAATTGCAACC
The DNA here is from genome assembly GCF_002006095.1 of Pseudomyrmex gracilis. Classification (NCBI taxonomy): domain Eukaryota; kingdom Metazoa; phylum Arthropoda; class Insecta; order Hymenoptera; family Formicidae; genus Pseudomyrmex; species Pseudomyrmex gracilis. The sequence continues at coordinate 49,623 of NW_018020880.1, read as the reverse complement.
AATGGAGTTTCTTCATTGTTTTTCTATCGAAATATATTTTGTTGCAATATTAACACGTACGTCTGTATATAAATATCGACTGGACGTGAACTTTCGACATTTGTCGCTGTATCATTCACCTCAAATTAATACGACGAATATATATGTGTATATGTGAATACACACACACATACGCACATATACGCGAAAAATGTCATATAATATGTATCCTATTAATTTATCTCATGTCATGCACGCCTGTAACTTGTCCTTGAGATATGCGCCGAGTACGTACGCTGTAATAGCTAAGACGACTTAACTCTACTTTAAACAGCCATTTGTCAAGCAATATTTAGTAATATTTATCAACGTCACAACTGTGCGCATATTCACGCGTGAAATATTCTGGGGTCGAAGTTACTCCGCGAAATTACGCCCGTGGCACTCTCTCTTGGTCATGGGAGAGGAATAAAATATGGCCCGTATTTTATGATCGACGCGCGGCCCGCGATATATGCACTCTCGTACGTGTGTGTACGCGCAATGCGCGTTTTTATATCGTTCGCAAAACTGCAGTAACCATCTTACCGCAGAACGAATGGCGCGAAAGAACACGCGAGGTTGGCGCGAAGAATTGGCGCAAGCAATTTTTCAACAATTGAAAGTTCTGTTTGCAGTGCGATAGTTCTACAATTCTTGATGGCATCAATAGTTTCGGCAATTTAGCCAGAAAAAATCGGAAAACTTACAAGATTTTAGTTAAAGTAGACGGGCAAGAGAGAGATTGATTGATCGATTGATTGATTGATTGCTTTGTTTGTTGGGCGCTCTCTGGAAATAATATCCTCTAAAGCGCCGAGTGATTACATTAAATGTAAGACTAAGAATACATATAAAGTGTTATAATAACAATAAGAATAATAAATTCAAAAGTATGTAATAATAATGAAATATAAGAAAACAGTGAAAAATGACAATGAATAATTAGAAAATAGTAGACAGAAATAATGAAAATATGATAAAATAAAATAAAGTGAGAGAGAATAACAAAAAAAAAAAATAAAAAATTACAAAATTACAAAAATGCGACATACAAATATAACGTTCATAAGCTAGCTACTTAAGATACAATACAATATTACCGTACTATTTCAATATTATATATAAATGTAATATATTGATAATATTATTGTAATTTTGTATTATAATATCTAATATTACTAGTATATTGCAATGTTACTGTGATATTTTGTAATTTTTTATTTTTTTGTTATTCTCTCACTATTTTATTTTATCATAGTTTTATTATTTCTGTCTACTATTTTCGAATTATTTATTATCATCTTTCTTATATTTCATTATTAACCCTAACATAAAGAAAGGAAGTAACGCTCGCAATAACAATAATAAAACGAATAAAGGTCAAACTCGAGCAAGTAAAGGGATGGTTGAATACATTCAATAAAAAATTATTGCATGAAATAAACGAAACGTTTTGTTCCCAATTTGAGACTTCCTCAGTCGCAATAAATACAAAATTATATATACGCAAACAATTTAATTTGAGATTAACATAGTGAAAAAATTAAAGTAAAAAAGTACGTTTTTTGAAAAATTATTCTTTTGTCGCAGGACGTACGCTCCAATTGTACAAGATAGTCATGCGTTACATAAAATAAGCTGCAAAGTTGTCTACAAGAGATGAAATTGTTGAAATCAGTAAGTCAGATAATCTCGATGTTTTGAGTCAACCTTGTTTTGTTGACTTTTACTTGCTCTAGTTTGATCTTTATTCGCGCGCGCGCGCGTTTTATTGTTTATTAACCCTAAAATGATTGTAATCAGTTTCTCCGCGTATAATTGTTCCATCTGCTGATATTGTTCCAGAGTTTGCCGAAGGAACATCTAAAACGCTTGTTTGTACATGTCTGCTCTACAGTGAGGTATAACCAGCAGATTACTCAGAAATCGAGTATTACGAGATGACTCTTCGCATCTAAAAGTAAAAGTGTCAGAAAGAACTTGAGGTCTCCTTGGACTCGAGAATTTGATATAGAAGGCAACCAATAAAAAAAAGAGAAAGAGAGAGAGAAAGAGAGAGAAGTTAACACCTCGTATTTTTGATCTGGAAGTTCGCTGAGCAAATCGTCGGGATAGACAGTTAACATCATCAGAAAATTGTAGAACTACTGCGCGCGCAAATAGAATGTTATGTCAGAACGTTCGTTTTTTGACAATGTTGTGCCAACTTTACACCAACGCACGTCAAGAAGAAATGCCCGCCGTGACACAAATTCTCTTCAAAAACCCGTTATCTTTATGTCGCCATGTCTATTTTCTCGTCGTAATTAGTTCACTCGATTATATATGTAACGAAGGAGGCGTGTGTGCGACATATCTTCTCCGTACATCGTAAGAACCAACGATATCATCGATATACGTTTGATGCCTAGACGTGCATCTTGGGAACGGAACAAGCCGAGTGTAGGGAACGTGTTCCTTCGCGTTTCTCCTCTCACACGTCTCGCATCTCTTCCTGCAATCCTCTCGCATCTCTCGCACGGTTAATGGCCACGTACTCGAAAGCATTATCGAATGACCTTCCTCCTTCGGCTCCTTCTCCCGCGCTCTATCTTCACTTTCCACGAGAGAATGTGTCCCTACGTGCGTTCAGGCGTCGCATACACACAGACATGTATTGAAACGGACATTCTTTTTCCGAAGTTGCGAAAAAGAGCGAAAAATCTGGCGTTTGGTAGAACAAATGTCGTTTATCGAACAGCAACGTAGATAACGTAGATAAAACAGATTTTGTTTCATTTTTATTATAGCTTGTTTAATTTTACAGATTTTTGAACATAATAACCTCTTGCGTACAGACATGGGTCTCTTAGACCAATTCAAAAATTTCAAACCGGTGTCTCTAATAAAAATGAGTTTTTTTTTTGGTATGCATATATCTTCAAAACTACTAGAGATTTTTTTCCATTTGTTTTTTTTTATCAACGCAGAATCGTTCAAACATTCAATTCAAAAAAGAACAAAATTGAAAAAATATTGATTTTTCGTGGAGTTATTTGATTTTAAAGTCGCGTAAGTCTCACAGTTTATATAACTAGTAAGTCGGTTTTAGAGTCTGTATGCGAAGGGTTAATTATCTAATTTTTAGTTTTATCTAATTTGAGGTAGAATTAATTAAATTGTTTTTATTTTGATTAGCCGCGACGAAAGATCCGGCAAAGAAGACTGAATTGTATTGTACATATTAATGTTTATTGAATGGCGAACTGATGGAATAAATTTGAATTAAATTACAATACATCTATTTTTTGCTCACAAAAGACTCTTCTTAATCAGTTTGGTTTTTTTAGATCAAAGAAATTGAATTGTTGCGCTAAATGTTGCAAGATGCAAATAAGAATAGATGCAAGCTGAACTTTTACATTTATACGATTTTTCTTACATATGTGTATCAGTACAGTTTATTTTCGGACTGTCTTTTTATTCATTCGCATTCGAATACCTCCCGCTATAAGGGTGTCGAGTGAATACTGAATATTGTTTCGAGGACCGACACGTCTGGAATTTTATTAAATCGTAGGATTTTGCATATCTGTCTCGCAAACGGTACAATTTTGCATAGTTTACTTACAAGCGCGTAAGAGTAGAATATTTATTTATTCCTGGAGAACGCATTTATTATATATTTTCTCTCTTTAGGGTTTAATTTCGCGATGCGGCAAACCGCTTCTTTTTTTTTATTTATTCACAAGAAGATTCCCGCATTTTGTACGCGCAAAAACGGAATTAATTACGTATCAAAATAATTCTTGACAATCGAAAATCTTCGACAGTCTAGTAAATCTTTATTGTCGCACATTAAGTAAACGCAATACATATTTTATCGTCATAAAATTATACTAAGTAATGGCAGTTTTTTGTTCGGAATTAATCGCGCGAAATGTTGTTTTAAATCGCATTATCCGATCTCGATAATACGTTACGAGCACGATATAATATATATCGAAATATATATCGATGTACATTAGTGGTCTATTCGATGATTGCGCCGCGCAAATTACTCTTATAATTACTTTCAATTCGCAATTAAATAACGTCGTGCGAGCGAATTATAGCAAATTTCATATTACAGACGTATTATATCGCACACAGTTGTTGTGTACCGTCTAGCTTTCTATTGTGGCACGAGCGGATGACACAAACTTTTGTATATATCGCGCAACACACACACGTCTTTTTCTCTTTTGAGAGAGACTTTGCTAGACTTTTCCGAATGAAGTCGATATAGAGTAAATGTATAAGAGATATCTCTGGTCACATAAATCGCGTCTGATACAATTGTGCATAATACATACATACGTATACCTACATAATACATATATACGTACACGTACATACGTACTGGCACACTCAGCCTTTCGATTGTTCCATTCCCTGCTCCAACATATCCGTTCGAAAAAATCTTTGAATCGAAATTCTATATATGTAAATTCGGTTGAATGATTCTAAAGAAATTTTTTTGACAGCGCGAACGCAGCCGCGAGAGAGGTGCTTTCCTAAATATAAATATGTGCGCTTTCCGGATACATTTTGGCACATTAGTATTCATAGCCTCGTCAAGCGGAAATAAAACGACACGCTGCAGCCATTAAGAGAGAACGCCCATAAACAGCGACGAGACGATCAAGAATGTTTATCGGGACGATAAACAGGTTGAAAAAAAAAAAAAAAAACTAATTTACGTTACGTTCAATCATAGATTTCGCATCGGAGTATCTTTCGCGTATATTTACTTGTGTATATGTTTAAATTAATTTGTGTGTTCATGAGCTTGTTCTTCAATTTAAGCAACGAGCAACACGGGAAATCGATATGCCGATGGCCCGTGCGTTTAGAAATGATTTGTTGGCCAACCGCCATCGTCGTAAATTCTATTTTCACTGGCACACACGCCGTGATCTAACCGTGAAATTTTGCTATCCGGATTTCCTCGAGCGGCAGATAGAAGTGAATTTCCCCGAGAATATCTTTGTAGACACACATGCGGAATGCATATCTCATTATTGACTCAATTCCGACTTATGTGCGATTTCGCACAAAGAACTGTACGACGCGAAACAGTTACAGAGAAAAATAAGACGGAAAACTATTGAGTGTGACAAATAATACGAATTTGAAGTACGAGAGATCGATGTGGCTTTGGTTTTTATTTAGATTTTAGATAATATTCATATTTACTGCGACAAAATATAATTTTCTCTCTCTTTCTTTCAGATAAACAAACAACTAAATAAACGCTATGTAAATATGTATATATATAACATATACGTTGCTTAATATATGAAAACGTAACATCGTTATCGTGTATTCTAAATTTCTTCCTTTGTGAATAATAAATTATAATTAATAAACAAGCTCATTTAAATTTTACGGAAGAATTGTGACGAATTTTTAAGACATTTTGATCATTTTGATGCTATATTTTAGCGGCTTTTATTGCATTCATAATTAATCACAGAACGTTAATCTGGTAATTTAATAAACGAACACGACCGAGCACGAAGGGGCTTCGCGAGACGACGACAGGCGAATTCAACAAAGTGTGGTCGCGTTTGTATTGGTTTTAATCTCATTAAATATAAATGTCACTAAAAGATTTCGGTGATGTTGCACGAAATGCTGATAGGTCGGTACGAGAGAGATAGATATACATAAAAAAGCAACCGATTGTTAAAACGCACAGGAATTGGCCAAATGCCGGATAACGCACAAAATGTTTCAATTCCACGCACTTTGGTACACCTAAAAAAAAAAAAAAGAAAGAAAAAAGAAAAATCAAATCTCTCCGCTCCGATCTCTCTTGAAAAAGCACGAGTAGAATATGCCACGACCGTGATAGCGAAAAATATGATCTGACAAATCCGCAGCAATCTCTCACGTTTGCAAAGAATATTTAAAATGTCTTCTAACAGAAGTGATAAAATTACAACCGAATATTTTTATTTTCATTCTTGTTTTTCAAAATATTCTTTTGACTACTTTTAAAATAATGCAAACTTCAGCAACAAGAGTTCTGTAACATACAGTTGCAAATATATCTTTTATATTGTTACATATATTATTATATTTTTATATTCACACATATATATTGTTATATTTTTATTTCTTTATTTATTATAGTTATAGTAAAAGTAATCTCAATAAAACGATTGTTCAGATCGATACTTATTGCGTTTTTCCGTGCGCGTTCATTGGATTTGTAAAGAAGCCTTACTGGCTTGTCGATTAACGATGTGTCGATTAACAATAATGATACAGTTATTAAGTCGTCAGGCAAGTTGTAAAGACGATTGATCTCCTTTTTCATTCTCTTTCTCTCTCTTTCTGATTAACAACGGCGTACTAATAATAGCATTCCCGATCCTTACCGCAGATCGTGGAAAGAATGGCTTCATCAATCAAAGACTTGTAACTGTTTATTTATGTTTTTGTTTTTTTTTTTTTCTGCGCAAAAGAACGTTCTACTTGCTGATTTCAATAGAATACAAATTGAATTGATTTGTTTGTTTCGACGATGCCACCGGGACTCGAGAATAAATGGTAACAGTTGCGAGGGTGTAAAACCGGACCGCGAAATATCGTCATCTCGACATCGTGATCCCAAGTAAAAATTGGAACGGATTGAACGTCGCTTTTGCGTACGGCGTTCGAGAAGAATATATCTGAGAGACTGTGCGGAGAAAGAAAGATGATTCGCGGCATCTTTCTGAAAATAAATTTGACGACGAACCACGATGTTATGTAATACGGTCGCTGTGTTTTTTTTCTGTCCATTGCGTCGGTCGCGCCACATTCGTCACTCCAGGCATCACATTAGGCACATCCGTTTGCCGCACGAGATTGTTCCTACATATTTCACATTCAAGTCTATCTTCATGCACGTAATTTAAAGCAAAATAAATAATATTATTCGATAAAGAAAACAGTAAAAGCGAAATTGAATTATTTTGACAGTAATAATCTATATTTATTTGCGTTAAATATGATGTATATACGTGTGTGTGTGTGTGTATGGTATTGAAATTAAATGTTATCTTTCTCTATCATTTCTACGTGTAAAGTTTGCATTTTTGAAAAATTTGTACAATTGTCACAAACAACAATAATATATCCGTTATTGTCAATTTCCGTGTAGTTTGAATCGTGTGAAGTGGGCACCTCGCAGTTTCCCAAAGTGTCTCTGTTTTGTTGTACCCATGTATTACTGTGTTTAAATCACGAAACTTCGGTGCGAGAAATCTATCGAGAGAAGTTTTAGAACTCTGGAGAAGAGCCAGAACGCTTCATTGATTCCCGGGGCAAAATTTCAAAAATGAACTGCTAAACTTCACAGAGAGAGGGAGAGAGTAATCTCTTTGGCTCGCTTAAATCCTCTTTTATTAATATATCGCGTCGTTTCATCAGTTATTGATATAATAAAGCCGATAATACTGCCTCTCGCGATGAGGTACAATACGCTAACGTCTACACACACACACACACACGCGCGCGCGCGCGCCTCATCGTCATCATATCAAATTGGTCTTTTAGTCGCTGTCGATTAACAGATATTCACCCGTCCTTCTATCATTCAATGCGGAAATCCTCTTGATGCGATGAGTCCGCGAATCGATGACGCTCATCAATCAGGAAGCGGGACAATGATCAACAAAAAATCGTGAATGCAAGAAAATAGATTTAACGTGTTTTCTCAAAGAAAAACGGAAGTATAGTATATCATATTGTATCGAACCTCGTTATATTCGAGAGATGGTCACGTTATATATCTGCTATCGGTTCTTTTCTTTTTTTTTTGCGGTGCTACTCCGGTCGAGCGCGCTAATATTTATTTATCCCGCCAACTGCCGTTTGTTATGCAAATCGCACACAGAGGTATAATATACCTTGACTAAATGATCGCAAAAAGCAGTGTGACCATGAACGACGTGTGCCATGACGTCTACGACGACGACGCGAACATATTAGTTAACGCCTTTTATAAAATTACGTAGAATTTAACGCGCATATTGAATATATAATACGTTTCATTGAAATTCTGTTGGTTGTGTGTTGCAAAAGATGTCTCGTCTGTTCACACACACACACACACACATAGCATTCGCTTGCAGTAAGTTTTGAATTACAAGTTGAATGATAATTGTCGATTCTTTTACTTTATATTTCGAGATAAAACTCGAGTGTTTTTCTCGAGCGTTTGTGCAAACGTGAGAAATTTTTCTCCTATCACTCTCAATTTAACAATCGCGTATATAAGCACAAAAAGGAAATTGTGCTACGGAAATAAGCAAACATTTCCGTTTCGCTCGTAGATGACTTGCGCGCAATATAATCTGTATGTCGTTTACAGGCGATATACACATGACATAATAATCATACGAAGCGGCTAATTGATGAATAAGAGCCGCGCGAATAACAAATGTGTGCACGCCGCAAAGTTGATAATGCCTGTCAACTGGGCGTCGCACACTTATTATCTTCCGAAACGTGTCGGTAATGCGTGTCCGTGAATGTTAACTGCGACATATAACTCGCGAACTACACATCGACACTGGTAATAATCATATACATTGGACATATGAGAAAATTTATACGAGGAATTAATTTGTTTTGCACACTTTTAAACAACAAATGCAGAAGGATAACTTTTTTTTATCAACACATTTCCGAAAACAACGAAACTGCGGATATAACTGTTACATTTTTGAAGAAGTGCGCAAGAATTTAACGCTGTGGAATTTTCGTCCGAAAAACATACGAACCGAACTCGCTTTATTTGCGCCGTGGTGTAACAAAAGTAAGTAAATATATATGTGTAGCAAAAACAAATCTCTCGGACATGAAAATGCGAGAAACGATTAGTTCACGCATATAATTTTAATATTGCTTATATATTCATTATATTACGCAAGATGGGATTAAAAGTAGGAAGATAACATTGAAAAAACAGTTTTGTTGAGATAACAGAAATTTGATAAATCAAACCGAATAAAGTGTTCTGGAAACTGAATTTTGGTTGAGATTATCAAATTTTGTGGTAATCTCAACAAAACTGTTTTTTCAGTGTACCGGTAGCAGTATTTTTTTTATTCCATTTTTTTCGATTCTTTGTGTTCTTCTTCATGTTATTGAATCTCGTCAAGTGTATGTTCCAGACTCCGGCGTGGCACTTTGCCATGTCCTTTTGTGTTCTATAATTGCACGCCGAACATGAAGTGGTTCAGAAAATAAAACGAAGAATCCGTAGAAAGATAGTGATGACGCTTCTGTATATATATATATAGATATATATATGTGTATGTATATATATGTATATATATATATATATATGTATACGTTGTACATAGAAATTATACAGTAATACAAAATGACGTGAGATGCATCTCTCGCGTGGACATCCAAGAGGGAGGAGATGACACACGCGCGTGCATAGCGGAACGGCTTTGTCGTAAAATGTTCCGCTTCATTACTTTGTGCCACCGGGCACTTCTATTGAATGTGTGTAACGTTCATTTCTATGCAATAAAGTTATTACGTGTCATGTCGTGTCGCGTCGTAGTCGAACGAGAGAACGTTTTCCTCAATAATACACACGACTGAAATTCCTATTGGCATTGATTTATAGCTCCCGTGCAAATTCCGCGCGTACCGATCGCACTTATTATCATGACAGAAAAGCGACAGATCAACTTTCAACAACAATTGACGAATTGCTGATATATTACAACGAACATACATCACGTGTTCGTTGGCACGGGAGCGGCTGCGGTCAACGCGGCTCCGCCAATATGCACGAACGCACAGAAAATTTATATTCGGACTGCAGTGAAAACGCGATGGAAGTAGCTTGGAAACAAAAAAGCGTCGTTTTTCTCTCTCTCTCGCTTCTGTTCGACTTTATCGTGAAAATACTTTTTATATATATAAGAGAGAAAACCTCTAAAATTGTTTTTCGACTGCGTAAGAACTTCGCGCGCGAGTCACGTGCGAATTTCACGTGCGCACGTAGCGCATGTAAAGTAATATTAAAATTTGTTTTTTAAGCAATTAAGTGACATCATCAACGGCTATAGAACCAACGCGAAAATTGATTCGTATGCGATTTTGTTGTTATGTACGTTAATTCGGTTTCTGTCTTTGTCTCAATACAATTTTGAAATACAAAAAAAGAATGGAGTTGTTTCGGTTATGATTGTTGCGCCGTAATATATGGTTGCTTTTGTTTGGTTGTATATTTTGCAGCAGTAACGTTCATTAATCTGTCGCATGTTTGCGTCGCGCAGATGGCGGGAGACAAAACTGGTCCTCGAGTGATATTCAATGGCGACGAACAGGACAGTCTGGACGCGCAAGAACTGGAATGCCAAGTGCGATTAGGCCAATGGACACCGCCGTCAGGTAATGCATGTATTTAAATATTTAAATCGAAATTTAATCGGATCAAACGATAAACGCGATAGATAAGAGCGCGCGCGCGCGCTATTTCCGTCGAAACATTGATTTAGACGTCTTTGTATAATGCATCATTGTTTTGCGAAACTGGAACGGAAATTTGCCCGATATAGATTTTTACGGTCTCATTCTTTCTCTTCGAGAGATCATCGTATGTGTGTAACATTCTCTTCTGGCTGGCAAGACGAGAGAGGGTGATTTGCTTTCAATAAAAGTTGGCGGTATCGGAAGAGAGATCTTGGATGAGAGATCCGAGCTGCGTTTCTTCTCGTCGCAACTTGAATCTTCCGAGCAAACGCGAACTTTTTGCAGCTCCTGAACCGCATTGGAAAATTCTTGAACATGATGTCGCATTAATGCGCAGTAGATATGCATAGTACACAGTACAACAAAATTAGTTTGAAATTTTTTTATACAAACCACACGATCTGTCTTATATATATATATATATATATATGTATAACTTTGATTAATCCATGTAATATCAATTTTTGAAACTATGCGGGATGCGCCATTCTTTCATAATATGCAACACGTTTTGGAATAGGAAGTAATATCGAGAATTTTTTGCCGACCCATATGTGCAAAATTGGTTCCAAGACTTCGGGTTCATTTTATTGACAGATGTCGCATTAGCTAACGCTGATCGGAGAATGTGAATAAATTCTAAGTGCCGTTATTCGTCAAATGTTCAACCTTCAAGAGCAATTTTCGAAACACGCGTGAAAGAATATTCGCGTCGAACGTACGCGAATAGTACGTGCGTAGCTAATTTTTTCTTTTCTAGCGAAAACGTGTCTCGTTTACCGTAAAAGATATCTTCGTGCAAAGTCATCTCTTCCTGCGGCTGTGTTTCGAGTTTATAGTTTCTATATTATCTGTGCAGATTAATAATTAAGAAAAATATAAGTTGCACCGGAGTGTTTGTTTTTTTTCTTGTTTTTTACGACTTTTTCTCTCAGTCTTCCGTGTATCTCGCGCGCAAGCAAGGAGTGCTTTTTATACATCCGGAGATATCTCTCGAGTTTTCCGCCGATCGTTAATAAGTACTTTATCGTAAATTGTCTTTTTTACGATCGTCGTAAATCACGCGGTAAGATTTATCCAATTTGTCGTAACGTCTGACGCTCGCCGTCTCTTCCGCCATTGTTGTTCACTTGCAATTTCTTACGCATTGATATTTAACGCGTTCCACATTGCTATCAACTTCTCTTTATCTTTACGAAGTCGTTTTCTACATACACATACTAAATCTGCTCCTCTGTTTAACTATATCTGAAAAAAAATATATACTTTTTTTCAGATCCGTACTGTCCGCCGGATTTTGACGGATTGCGATGCTGGAACGCCACTTTGGGCGGAACTACCGCGTTTGCAAACTGTCCGGCTTATGTCGTAGGGTTCGAGTCATCACGTAAGTATGCCCCCCAATACCACTATTTCGACATTTGACTTTATAATGGCAGTAACCTTTCCGTCGGTTTGCTTTACGGCCTGATGCGTGCCGCCGATTGACAAGATCGACAAGTAGCCAAATCGATTGGCGGGAAGATGGATCGTTTCTCGCGCGCTTAATGCACGCAAAAAAGATAATCGTCGAACGGAAAATCGTCACATTGACATTTTTCGCGTTACAAACGAAATATACTTTTTCTTTCGATTAGAAAAAAACATATAGCGGACGCAAAAAACATATAGCGCGCGCAACATGATCGTCGGAAAATATCGTAGCTTATTTACGTACACTAATGTGTTTGATGAACACAACTATACGTCAAGGGAAACAACCGCTCCTTTTCCGTATCGCAACATTTCTGCGTTGTCTTTTTTTTTTTTTTTTTAATGAAAACATCGTGGGAGCGCGATATATTGCTTTTCAAAATGTTTCAAGTAATGTACGTGTAATATATTGATTGCATATATATGATATATATAATTATATATGGGGCAAATCCACCGTAATTTTAACTTTTAAAGGACTTTGTAATGTTAATAATTCTAAGTTGTTTTTCATACGCACAAGATATCGTATTTTTTCTTTGTATATTTTCTAGTAATAACTATGTATAAGAATGCGGAGCGTTTGCGTTATTACTGACGTTTAAAAGTACACCAAGTCGGTAAAAATATAAAAAATCATACAATTTATTTTGTCCCTTTCGAATTTGTGTTTCACTCTGAATAATTGTACCTGCGCCGTGTTATAATAACGCTTTCGTAATAAATGGAAAAGTTAGTTCTTGCGTTCATACATCTTTTCTCTGGAGGTCGATCACGTGCCATGTAACTATAAAAAATGGTGGCCGCTGAAAAACCTGTTCCTCCATTTTTGCAAAATATTAATTTTCGTAAAATTAACAATATTACGTACGCACCGTTAAATTAGTTGACTAACTGAGTTACTGAAGTTATAAGCAAACACAACAACAAAAAATTTAAGACGTTGTTGAAAAGTGTACTTCAAAAATGAAACGCACACCAGAAATATCAAAGATTGTCTTCAAAAGCGTAAAAATTTATTGAAAAATCCACAAATCACCTTGGCACATATTCTGAGAAAACTTTTTTCAGTCCATATTAACTGTAAACTCTTTCTTATACCATAACTTACCACGAAATCCATGTGGCCACAATTTTCAAACCCAATTTTATTAATTGTGACGTTAAGAGTGCGTGATTTAAACATGATTGCAATGTAAAACTGGAAAGAAATTAAGTCGATTTTAATCAGAGATAAACTTTGCGCCGTTTACTTAAAACTATTAACGCGTGTAGATTGGTGTTTTTTGAACCTATTTCAGGCATGTTAGTTAATATAACATTAAAAAATAAATAAATAAATTTTTATAAAAGTTAAAACTACGGTGGATTTTGTTCATATATATGCGATATTGTATTAAGGTACTTTTGCAACGAATAATGTCGGTTAGCACTGTGCAAACTTCGCGGTGGTTTCTATGGGTAAGTAAACGTTGCGAAAATCCGGGAGTAACGATGCGAACATCCATCATCCCCAGTGACAAAACATATTCCGAACGTTATTCGCTGGGAAAGCGTGTGTAAAAATCTGTATACTTCAAAATTTCATTTCCAATATCTAAACACTCCCCGACCGAAAATCCGATAAAAATGTTGCCCGCCGTAAAGTGTAAATATTGCAAATTCAGAGATAACACGACACGCCACTCTGTAAGTGGAAAAAAAGCTAGCAGCTTCTTCGGCAGCTTTTGTCGCGCGAAATCGCAAAGTTCCTGTCGATCGTATACACGTAAAGTGAAAACATTTCAACCAACATCTTTCTTCGAAATAATTTCACCAAAGAAAAATCCGAGGTGAATATAATCACGCTTTTTCTCATATAAACACACAAAGTTTTGAGTTTAAAAGAAAACTGCCATTTAAAAATGAAATATTGAATTGACAATAGTCACTAATGGTAGCACAGACATCTTAAAACTTAAAAAAAATCAGATAAGTACGACGGTGTTACTGAACTTGACGGCTGAGTGACTTGCCGAGTAAATAATTCTTTTACAAAAAAGTAATTCCAAACGTTTCGATTTTATTTAAAATCATCATCAGTGTGTGTGTGGGTAGAAACTATTATAACAATAAATATATGTAGGCATGATTAAAATACTTGATAATTACAATCTTAAAACTTGTACTTATTAGTCGTTAGATGCAAATGTGTAATAACATACAAAGATGTTTTTTCGGGTTTGAACCGCGTTAGTGTCATTTTTATACCGACGTTTCGTGAACATTACAGCTTACTTCATCAGGGTTTGAAGAGCAGCCTGATACTGAGGTGCTCTTGGTCAGGTGTCCCTTTTTATAGCGCTAGATTGGATAAAAAGGGACACCTGATCAAGAGCATCTCAGTATCAGGCTGCTCTTCAAACCCTGATGAAGTGAGCTGTAATGTTCACGAAACGTCGGTATAAAAATGACACTAACGCGGTTCAAACCCGAAAAAACATCTTTGTATGTTAATACTACACACCGCGAAAGCATCAAATAGCAAATGTGTAATTTTTAAAACATTTTTGTCAAAACGAGAGTTTGAAAAAAATATATATATATATTTTTTCAAACATATATTAAATATTATTCTATAGTTTTCAGATGCAATATGTTTGTAATTTGGATACGAATTACACACGAATTACGCGTGTATACGCAAAACATTACAAACCTTCCTCTTTCTCTTCCTATGGGTGCGCGTCAGTTTACGATCCATATTGTTGCATCGGCCAAACTAAAACACCTGCCGTTCCCGATCAGATACAGCGAATTGACACGCTTACGCGTGAGATCGTTCAAGAACGTTATCGATCCTTCATAAAGCCGGCACCCTGTGCACCAACAACGGACCGACGCGACGCGTCGACGTGCTGACATGTCGCAGCAACGTGAGCGCGGGCGCACCGTTGTACATGTATCGGCGAAACTGAAATACACCGAAACTTTCGCGAGCGTCACAGGCATATATTAACCAAGTTTCGACTCCTGTAGTATTCTCGACTCTCAGTTAAGTAATTTTCGCATCTCTAAGATGTTGTTCGAGAGACATGGATCCCCGTTTCCTGCCTCAGAAGTGCACATATGATGCCGCCGAGTGTGTATGTACGAACAGGCGTATAAATTTCGCGCGCGCTCGCGCGAGAGAGAAAGATCGGTTGTACAATCCTCCGAGCTCGATTTTAACTTTTGCACAATACGCACAATCATTTCGTTTTCGGCCGCGGACAAACGCTCTGATTGCTCGTGTGACACCGAAGTGGGAAACGAACGCCTTTTCCGACCGAAAAAAAATTCCTCCCTTTCCTCCCGACGTTCCGTAGCATCCCTTGTTTTCTCGTCGGGAACTATCGGGAACAGTATTAGTCTCCCGTGATGAAACAGCGAAAAGAGGGGTTTAGTTACGTTAAATCTACCCTAGAGCTTCGTGGGGAAAATGAAGGGATTTCGGCAAATGATCGAAATGAGAGCGCTGTTTGTCTAACGGCACAAAGAACGGTATGCGATATATGTAGGACGCGCGTATATGCGAAAGAAAATATTATTATACATACAATCGGGATATTGAAGAGATCAACGACGTGTCGAAAAATAGAAATTTTCAACATGCTTTATCGCATCGCGCGCTCGATTTTTATGCGATTATCTCTCTTTCGATTTTCATTAAATAAATAATTTCATGTACAAATTTTATCTTTTTCATTTTTTTGCACAATTTTTATAAAAAGCGACACAAGCAATTTAATAAAAAAAGACACACTTCAGAATTTCATATCAGAAAGTAAAAACAAAGGAAATTGATTTCAATTCTGACGTGTACACACACATATATATATATATTTTTTTTTTGTATTTGGCCTTGTTATTTCTGTATTCCCTGAGAGAATGGAATGATGTTAATCTGAGGTTCTCTCTCTGTCTGTCTGTCTCTCTCTCTCTCTCTCTCTCTCTCTCTCTCTCTCTCTCTCTCTCTCTCTCTCTCTCTTTCTCTGTGAGAGAAAACCGCTGGAATTTATCACGCCCTCTTCCATCCTGATGGAAGCTGTCAGTGAAAATATAAAGTCATAAATGCGTTAAATCGATATAGAAGGCAATTTTTCCCGAAGAAAGATACGGAAGAATGTTTTTTCTGGACGGTAGTTAAACAAGAAAAAAAATCACAAGCGCTGCTCTGTCGGATTTATATAATGTTATTTATAACGTTTTCTTATTAATTCAGTTATTTCCCTTGTTAAGTCGTGCTTCTCGCGTTTTATTAAAGTTATCGCACTTGTTGGGGAAGGTTAATGGGTTAAAGGTAACGCGAAATAACGATGGTATGCAATATCGATTTTCGAGCGCAAATAGCGTGAAACCCGCACACAACCTCTAACGAAGGTACTTATTGTTTTAGGAGCAATAGCATTTTAGAAAATAAACGCTTTTGCGAGAGAAAGAGAGAGAGAGATAAAGAGAAACGCGATCCGCGTTTTCCAATTCGAATGCATCCGCGGTCTTCGCGATAATTGGAGAGACCGAGTTATTGTTTATTTCATCACAACGTTCATCGGCAACAATTGGTATTTTATCCGTCAACTACGGTATTTATTCGCCCAGTCGGAAGCTCGCAATTCTCGGAAATCGGAATTGTAAACAGTTTTGTAATTGGTGCCGTAGATCGAATAAAACTTGTGCCGTCGAACATAGAAAGCGAGAGCGTCTTTTTTAATGAGGCTTTCGCGATTTCGCGAAATAAACGCACACATATAAGTCCCGCGTTAATAGTCTCTCGCTATCGGCGTTTTTCTCCTCTTTTATGTGCTATTCTATGTATTCTTTCGAAGATTGGGTGGGGCACCTAATTCCGAGGAGCTTATAGGAAAAGATAAATGTGTTTTTTTTTTTTTTCTAATGACAGCACCTGCCAGAAAGAAACATGCAAAAGAAGTATGAGAGACGAATTAAGGTCGAACATCAATACTTCACTCTCTCTTTCTCTCTTTCGTCATGTTTGCTAGACGAATCTTTGGACTTGTGTGCGATCGATCGAATCTCATCCCAAAATAATGAGCAGCCGCATCGAGGAGAGTAGCCGGCAAATAATCCCACTGCGCGTAACTTTCTCAATCTCCACTTTTTTTCTCATCTTTACTTCCGGATAATAACTCGTACATAACTCAATGGGATTAATGAAATTCTCGCTTCCGCGTGATTTTCTCTTCAAATAATGTTAGAGAAAGGTATTAAAATAAAACATCCAATAAAGTTTCATTTATTGAATACAAAGCCTGTGACAACTTTGATTATTTCTAATTATTTTTCAATTTCTCATTAGGTTGGAAAATTTACGTATTTTTAACAACTAAACAAATTGAACAGAGAACAGTTCATTTAGAACGCAATAGAATTAAAAAATTGAAAAGCCGAAGGAAATTAGACGTTATAAAAAAACGATATATTCTTAATTGTCAAAGTAATTAATAATTTATCAAAATTTACAAAAAACCGCATTTATTATGTATCTTTAAATTCAACGGAATATTAACGCTTTTAATGACATTCAAAACAAACGCGTGTAAAAAAACAGTTGCAATAATTCTTAAACAAACAAAGTTACGTAACAATAAAAATAATCGCAAAGTCGCGTTTGTAATGAGTTTCAATTACTATGCGCACGATCGCACACAAAAGTACATTTTTATTTACGATTTACGCTTTGTTTGGGTAGAAATTACTACACGCTGCATAGAAAGTTGTAAAATCGGACATTTACAATAGACAGACTTTGTTTCGCATTAAAGCGCCGAGCGAGTGGCTCTCGTAATTCGATCGTGAAGAGTTGAAAACTCACGCGAAATTGTACAATTATATAATTCTCGTTTTGCATCCCGGACGTTCAGTTTATATGAAACGGACCTTGCTGACCACTGTTTATTTTCAAATAAACTGTAGCTACGTGTTGACTCGACGAGACAAAACATTTCAAGCAAGTGGAAACAATTTCAAGGTTTGAGATTTTTTCTCGTGTTGCGGCGATGTATTAGTAGATATCGATATATCTCGGATATTGCGAGAAATTTGTGTTATTCCTCTCGAGATGCATTTTTATAATTTACATCTCGCACGATCTCCGAGAAACAATCACACCGCGACACATTACATTCAACTAGTCGTTATTATTTATTTCAAAACCAGACGCAATTACACACGGATCAAAACTCGTTGCTTATTTTTTGTACAATAATTTGCGCAAGATCTTATCGCTAATTAAGATGGAGGAAATATCTCGAGAGAGAAAGAGAGAAAAAGAAAGAAAGAAAGAAAGAAACGTTAAAACGCAAGTTTGAAATTAAGTCAAGGGCGAGTTTAATCAAGCAATTTTACGGGAGCTGATTTAAAGTTCAATTTGCATTTTGTTTTATTTCCTAACTATTAAATCGCATACCTGCAGAGAGAAAAAATTCCCCGTTTCCCGTTGCCCATCTAATCGTTCGCTCGGCTAATGGAAGAAGTACCGACTTGCTTGTAGTTTTTTTGCTGTTGCCGGCGTTAGAGTGCATTTATGCGCTTTTTATGTGGTGTGTGTGTGTATATATATATATGTATATAGAAAAATTTTAAATTGCCTTGTTGCCTCCACCTGGCAAGGGCGAGCAAAAGTTTGACCAAGTTTTGGCAAAAAGCAAACGTAACTTTATAGTATGATTACACAAAGTTTGGGAAGTATTTCCGCGTTTTTTAAAGAACACTGTCGTTTTGAGTACAATCAAGTATCCGGTAGAAAATATTTCCCGTATATTCCGTGTATATAAAAAACTCGATTATACAATAGAGAAGTGCATATTTCCTAGTATCTCAATATATATATATATATAATCAAATATATATATATTCGATTTAAATATTGCGAGAGACAATTTTTTTATACGGCTCAGTGTTACATATTGTATATTCGTTTCGTTTAGATTCTCTGTCGTGTTCTGTGTTGCAGGAATCGCGTATAGATACTGCGAGCCGAACGGTACGTGGTATTGGCATCCCGCGTACGGTCGACAATGGACCAACTACACGAATTGCGTGGATATGTCGGACGAGCCTGTGAGTAATGTGTTTAGAGTGCA
The DNA here is from genome assembly GCF_002006095.1 of Pseudomyrmex gracilis. Lineage (NCBI taxonomy): Eukaryota > Metazoa > Arthropoda > Insecta > Hymenoptera > Formicidae > Pseudomyrmex > Pseudomyrmex gracilis. Next base: position 30,490 of record NW_018020880.1, on the reverse strand, counting down.
AGTATTAACCTCACGTGCGCGCGCGAGATTACCTGTACATTATAATTATAAATGTTACTTGTACGTTAATTATAAATGTGACACTACTTTTGCTTTGCGTCAAAGAGATAGGTCGACAAGCTACTTATCAAAGCACGGCAAGCGACATAATTATGTGACTGAGGTTAATCTTTGAAAATTTTCTAAAGAACACGTCACTAATGCATGCGTCGTTATTAGAGTTCATCCTTGTGGGAAATAACACGCGAAATTCTTTTTTTCATTTCTTTTTTTTTCTTTTTTTTATTTTTGGTTTCACGCGAGATATATGGTTTAATACGAAGATTCGATTTCATATCATTCTGGCTGAAAGCGCGAATAGCGAACTCATGTATCCTCTCGAGAGCTAATACCGTCTAAGTCATGGACGATGTACGTGTTAGAATATTTAGAAGGTTCTTTTTCTTGTTGATATTAAAGAGGATGGAGGTGTTTTTGAAGTTTATTTTACAGCATCGCGTTGCATAACAAAATAAATTTTGCAATTGTGTCGTTTTTTTTTTGTTTTATCTGCCCACACAGTATAAACATTTACTTTGGTAAGTTTTTTACCATTGTTAAAAAAAAGAAAAAGCAAATGAGAAAGATATGAAATAATTTTGTATTTTCTTTGTGTAATATTATAATTGTACTCGTGTCTCCGAAGAAATTCAACTTTCTCGGTCAAAATTACAATCGCGCTTTTCTCCAACCTCTCGCTTCATTTGTGTGTTTGTCTGTGTGCAGATTAAATGAGAACCACTTCGTTATTTAGATATTACCGTGTTCCTATTTGCAAAATTGCGATTTTAGACGTAATTGCCAATTCGGTCGATTGCAGCCGTTTGTGTAACGCACGGATCATCGATGTAAAATGCCAGAAAATATGTTTTTTTCTTATTTTATACGATGACACGTATATTTAAACACCGAAAGAGACGACATACGTGCGCGGAGAAGAAATTAAATGTCACACGAATGTCAGTTTCCTTTTGCGTGAGTTATTTACGCTGCGGTACACATCGTATTTGTGCTCAAGAGAGAGAGAGAGAGAGAGAAAGGGTAACGTTGGGGACATGAAAGCGCAGATCTGTAATTTTCATGCAACCACACCGTTAATAAGTAATGCTATGCTCGTACGATGGCGATTAAGAATAATACTGCCGCTGCTTCCACCTGCTATTGTGAGCGAAATAGGGTTCATAGTTTCCTCATGAGGCTTTCTCAGACGTTAATCAATTTTAATAGAAATTGGCGTATACATTATTTTGCGGTCATGAGCGTGAAATAGTTTATAAACAATATAACCCTACAAAAATAATATAGCCCTATATAAAAACCGAGCGTTGCGATATAAGTGCGCGATATTCAATCAAATGTGAACGTTGCACACAAAATGTTTTCAAATTGAATTAAATTTAATTAATATAAATATAAATTAATATAAATATATAAAATCTTTCAATTCGCTGTGTCTAATCTAAGAAGATTGTGGTGCAAAAAATCATTTTTCGGTCAAAAGTCGAATCTGAGAAATCTTCTAGATGATATTTGTTTTGTTTTTTGTAGCAACAAAAAAAGATCGTAATCAAATGTATTGCAAGATCTATTTTTCGCGTATTCTCTTCTATAAAAAAAAACAAAAAAAAATCAAAACAAGCTTGGATTACTTTTCCAAAATTGAGACTAATCTTGCGACAGCTTATCAGACCTGGTATCCAATCGACGAAGTCCACAATCACTTTGTACGTAGCAAACATTTGTCACAGAGCGTATGAAACCCTATTGCAGGCCAACTCTGCTTTGCAAATGCGGGCAAGATTTGCATCCACTAGCATGAAGGAAGCATAAAGAGGGATACGAGGGAAGCGGAGGGAGTTTAAGCGGCATGAATTTTAGAAGCGACATGTTCGCGTACATTGCGTGTAATGTCGCAGATAAAAAAATGTTGAGATAAAAGTTGGTTTATTCGGTAAAATTGGATATACTTAAGACGGTAAATGACTTCTTTCAAGCTCGAAAGTTATACCTTCCTGCATCTGAGTACGTTTTTGAACTTTCAAAAACTAGTTTCAAGTTTGAATATTTGTGAGAAATATGCTTTAATGAGAAAGTTAGTACCAGGATGAACTGGCGTTAATTTTTGCCAAAAATTTTGTTTACGCGTACGTAGAAAGATAAACAGATAGAAAAGGTTAAAAATACGTGTATCAATAAACTTGAAGAAAAAGATAACTGTATTGTTTTAACATTTTGATAAAAATTCATGTTTTATGTATTCGCTGTTGTATTATAGTCTTCTGTTTTGCGCAATTTTTCTTCTTTATTTATAAAAACTTTACCTTTAGCCTCTTCTTATTCTCTTCGTACCTTTGTACACAACGCTTTTAATATACTTTATATTATACTTTATAATATACTTAATACACTTTATGTCTGTCTAAACATTAAATGTTTTTTAATTAGTCTGTATCGCAAATGCGCGCATGAAGTGAAGCAAAAGAATGTTTTTTTAACATAATAAATTATGCAACAAATGTAGATAGCAATTATTTTGTTCAACAAAGGAGAGATTGATCAACGTGATTAAAAGACCAGTGTTCAGATTCACGCGTTTATCGACAAATTGTAGTCAGTTTTTTAAAATCTTAGAGTTTTATAACAACTAATATAGAATTGTGGCGCACATTAATAAAAATTAAATCGACGCTCTCTCATCTCTGAAACTATAAATAACAGTGCGGCCTGTAAAACGAGAGAGTGAAGTTTGAATTATTGATACTTGTTGCAGTGGTACCGCAACATCACCGTGATGTACGAGGTGGGCTATGTGCTGTCCACGATAACGCTGTTCATATCACTGGCAATCTTCGCGCGCGTGCAGTAAGTTACCAATTTATTTAAAAAAAAAAAAAAAAAAAAAACCGCCGCCACTATCCCGGCGATATCTCTCTCGCTAACAGAACTGTTCGGTGGATTTTTTTTTCAGATCCTTCTTCACTGCCCTAAAAGCATGAAATTAGGGTTCGTTGAAGAGGTGTGTCCGAGACGCGAGATTAAGCGAGATTTTTTTTTGCATGCAGATGTATCCAGTGCCCCAGGATTACGGTGCACAAGCACCTATTTTCCTCCATCACAATAACTAACATCATGTTGCTCATTTGGCACTGGTTTATCATGACAGATCTGGACCTAGTAGCCGACAATAACGTACGTATCAAAGATTGTGATAAGGAATGATCGTGCGCGGAGTATATACACGGTGGAGAAAGAAGTTATACGTATATAAAGAGAGATACAATGAGAATTTAATAAAGAGTCGATCTCTTTTGTGTGTTTAAAACTTAAGTCGTTTATTAAAATACGCGAGCAGAGCATCCTGCTTGTCAGTAATCAAAATCAATAGCTTGTTTCCTTTCGACCGTGTTAAGTTTATTTATAGAAAAATTAATAACGTGCATTTTTACGTACGCGACACCTACGCCCAAAGTAATATTCCGACAACTGACACGTACATACACGCACGGACATAAAGTATTTATTCTCAAAAGAGTATTTATTTTAACAATTCGAAGTTGTTTTACCGACGTTTCGTGAACATTTCAGCTCTCACTTTATCGGGATTTCAAGAGCAGCCTGATACATCTGAAATGTTTGCGAAATGTCGGTATAAAAATGACACTAACGGCGTTTCAAACCCGAAAAACATCTCTTCTAATGTTAATACAACACACCGCAAAAGCATCAAATATCAAAGTATTTATTTTCTCATTCTCTTCTATACAAGAAATAAAATCAACACGATCGTGATAGTGTTAAAAATACGACGCTGGTGTGGGTCATTAGAAATATTGTCACGTATACAACTGCTTTGATTGGCTTCGCGAGGGAGCGAGCGACTTTCTGTGCTTCAAAAAAGATGTTTTATGCGAGCGCTACTACTTATTCTTTATAGATAGTGTGCGTCGTCTACCACGTGGTCCTTCAGTACTTTCTAGTGTCCAACTACTCCTGGATGCTATGCGAAGGTATTTACCTCCACACGATATTGGTGTCCACGTTTATCGACGAGACGGACCTGGTGCACGGCCTGATAATCTGGGGGTGGATCTTTCCAGTTCCCATTGTTACCGCGTATACGGCGTTACGGGCCACTAGCAAGGATCCAGAAGACACCGAGTTGTAAGTGCTATGAACTTGTGTTTGCTATCATCAAATTCGTCTACAAAGTGATCAACTTGCTGGGAGACCTAATTACGTAAAAAAAAAAAAGAAAGTTTTTGCCACATTAATGAGAGCAATTCAAGTTTGAGCGAAGAAGCAAATAAATGAAGAAAACAAAATTATCTTACGAAAAAAGAGAGATCATCATCCCTATTTTCTTTTTTTTCTCTGTTAAAACTTCGCACACGTGCCTCGCTTTCGCGATCTTTTCACTGAGAAAAATGAGATTGTTAATATAATACGAAATATCGCGCGTATTTGTTTTAATAATGTTTGAAAGCGCAATTTTTTAAACGCGCGCGAATTTCAAGAAAAAAAGATCGTTATGTAATATCTCTATGAAGTTAATTCTTCGTGATTTTTCTTCACAAATTTAATTGAACATCGGACTCTTCCGAAAAAGAGAGCTGGACACGGACCGACAATCAATTAACGCGTTTTCTATTAAATTTCTTCGCAAGTTTGCTGCGTTCAGCAATTTCATTTTTTCACAATAAATGCGAAAGCGAACACAAACTTATATGCTATGTAAATTTTAATACTCGCATAATCTCGCGCATATAATGTAACAAAAATTTATATGTATAAATAAAAGTGATATATATAATATAAAGTAATATAATATATTTTCTGATATATATATTCTATTGCAATTGCTTCTCATAATTGCATGTAGATTTCAAACTAAAAGAAGGAATTCTGACTAGCCGATTGCAATTGAGAGCACGTGACACGCATAAAAAGTCAGTTGTGTAACGAAGTAAGAAAACTCTTCTTCGAGTTTTGAGCCGGGAATAACAACACGTCAGCTGTTTTTCCTGACAGCAAGAAATTAACCGAGTTTTTCCAACTAAAGTGTTTAAAATCCGTTAAAGAAAACTTCATATATTTATCCGTAATATCGACCGAATGTAAAGAGGGTGCCGCCGTCGCCGTTAATTTCTCAGCCAAGAAGAATATGTGGTCGGTTGTGTGTCCCGGTCGAAATTAGATACATATCTGCCAACATGAAACGACGATAACTAAATATGCCTAGGGCAGAAGACGGAAACCACGTTTACGACAATCGCGTTATGTTGACCAAGCTACCGGGTCGATATACCCGTTGAGAAATATACGTTTGCTTATTGTAAACAATGTTATGTATATGTATATATATATATATATGATTCGAAGTACGTGTAATGAAAATTGATGAAATAATAACGTGATAATTTCATCTCCCAAGAGAGAACATCACAAATACTTGGCAAAAATATTACCGTTTTTCTCGGTGATACAAGAGAGAAAATTATGTTCTGTAAAAAATGCACGTAAATTATAGGAAGCGCAACCTCCGGCAAAATCTATATATAGAAACACAATTTATTTCCTATTATTGAAAGATATGGAGATAATATTATCTTTTACAGAAATTTATTGCCGGTGTAATCAAAATATTTATTTTGAATATTAAAATTTTATTGTTGAACATAATGCTTCTCAAAATTAGTCAAAAATAAATCTTATTTTGACCGCACCAGTAATAATAAATTTCTATAAGGGATGTACAAAAAAACGACAGTATACGTATACAATTTTTCTTTTTATCCAAAATGGTTTTAAATTTTTCTTTTTTTTTGTTTTGTGTGTGTAAAAACCACTTTTCTGTAACTCAAGGAACACATTTCCGTAGCCGACACAAGAAGGTGAAGTCACCTTCCATAATTTATCAGATAAATTCGTTTACTCGAAAACCAAGATTATAAAACTGTTTTAAATCGTATGAAAAGATAACTATGAGATAATAAAAGCAAAAGTGTGTGTGTGTGTGTGTGTGTATATATATATAATAATGTATATATATATATATATATATATATATATAAAGAATTTAAACCAAATCGAAAATTGGTTTTACTATTAATCAGAGATAGTGTCAAATAAGCTAACGTACTAAATAAAGATCGCGATCGTTTTATCCGACTTTAGTAACAAATTTCTCAATAATTCTATTTATGTCGAAAAATGTCTGCATAAAAGAAAGAGTCGTATTTACGAATTTTATGCATTTGATTATTAGATGCTGGTCGTCCAGCGGGAATTACATTAACGTTATGAGTTACCCGGTGCTCCTGACTACCACCACGAACGTCTTCTTCACGGCTAACATCATACGAGTGCTGCTGAAAAAGCTGAAGGGTCAAGCCAGCAGAGTTCGTCGCATTTTTCGCGCTACTAGGTATTTATGCTTAACATCTGCTGAATTTTAAAAAGTCACGTCTTTTAACGTTCATTATTCGTCAAAAGAAAAACGTCTACTTGGATAACGCTCTTTCTTTTCGCTTATCAAAATTACGGTAGGATTTAATATATGAGTTTTTATCTCATATTTATTTATCAGGGCTGCAATCTTTTTGACGCCGGTACTTGGACTTCAATATTTCGTGGTTGCGGTGCGACCCGCACCGCAACATCCGTGGGAACCGTATCACGAAATATTACACTCGGTAACTGCCGGTTACCAGGTTTGTACCGTCCAAACTCATTTATTTTTCATGAAACAGCTTTCAAAAGCTCGGTATTTAACATACACACATGTATCAATAAAAAAAAGGGTCAAATGGGTGTTTGATGAGGAGAGCGTGCGGAAGTAAAAATCGACAGTTAAAGTAGTTTGGATTGTGGCGAACGCGCGGTGATGTATGTGTGTATCTTTGGTAGATAGAATTTAGGAGTGAGATCCGATAATCTAACACGTATGTAAGTCTAATACAAGTTAGTGGATAAATTTAGTTGGGAGTCAGCTTGCAGCAAGTTTTCAAAGTAGAAGTCCACTTGGAAAACGGATCAATAGAGCTCTATGTGCTTTAATCTTGGAAAATCGTATGTGTCATGTGAAAGAAATTTGTAATAAAATTAGAGAGCAGTTTCTTTTAATTTAGAGAGAGAAAAAGATATATATATATATGAAGCAAAAATGTAATTTTTCTTTTCTAGGGTCTTTGGGTATCTATATTGCTCTGTTTCGGTAACAGCGAGGTAAGTTCGGTCAGATATAAAAGAAAAATCTCCCGCTTTTAGAAACTTCATACTTTTGTAGTGCAATAATGTATATAACTATATAACAATGTATATAGAAAATATATAACGATGTGTCTTTCTTTGTGGTTATCACCAGGTAAAAACTGCGCTTCAAAGAATATGGTGGAACAGCGATTTCAGAAGAAAAATCAGTGATTCTATAGAACTACGACAACGGAGTTCCTCTCTAGCGCCGACGGTCTCGGTACGCAGTCTTTAATAATGATCGGTTGATCGTTTCTCATGAACGTAAATAAATTAACTGAAAATTATTGAATATTTTTGAAGGATACGTGGTTGCGAAAATTCGAAACATTTTAAATTGTGCACTCACCGGCTTCTTAAGCCCACAATGAGATATCTCCAAAATATACTCTTTCAGTATATCCCTTACGACCGTCAAATACATAGAGGACACCACAAAGAGGACACAGAAATAGGATCGATAGACGAACCACAGATGGACGAACACACAGTTTGAATATGAATGAAAATTCCGACAAAATTCGACGTTTTGTTCAATAGACACGAACGTTCCTCTGTTGAAAGAAGAAAGAATATCGTTTATTTGACGATTTGCGACACACAGTAATGCATACGTGTGTATTATGTGATATCTCAATGTAATATAAATGAACAAAGAAACAACCAAAAATTTAAGTAAAAACAATAAGAATGTAATATATGTATTAAATGCAATAAATGTAATATAAATATCAATGTGATACTTGGTACAATCGATTTTTACACAATCAATATCTATATTTATTTCTTTCTTTTGCATCTTTCCTGTGTCAAATTATGTAATTATATATTTGCTCTTAAATATTTATCTTAAATATTTATATTGAACTTATTATTGTTAAAATTAAGATTGAAAAATTTTATTTCCTAAGTGAAATCGCGTATTTGCATCAATTTTTTTATTCTTTTATTTTATCGTAGCTTCTTTAGAGTTCGCGCCTCTAGTGAACTCAATGTATGGATGAAGCTAGGATTACGTACATTAATATAACGCCAAACGCCTGTGTAAAAACACATTTAATAAGTAGATTTGAGAGAATATAATCTGATGATAATAAAAAAAAAAAAAAAACAGCTAAGATAATAAATATTAATTACCGAGCATGTAAATTGGCTGCTCAAATTAAATAAGCCACAGACGTTAACGCGCAAAGGATGTGCGCGAAGAAATATTCCCAACTCGATCGCTTCCTACAAATAAAGGGAGATGATTTTTTGCGATTTTTTCTCCTCGGAAATTCAGAGAAATGCTTGTTTTAAATATACAATCTACTTACGAATGAAGTTTCTGTATTTTCAAACATGGAACGTTTGTCTTCCACCGAGTACAGCGTCATTGCGAACGCGTTTGCCTAAAACAAAAAAAGAAAATCTCACACATTGCAAAAAATCGACGTTGCTCGTCGGGATGCGAGTAAACTCAAACCTGATTGCATGTCAAGTCAGAGTAGCGGCTAATCGCGATAAGTTGAAGCGACAACAACAAGATTATAATGATTTGAAGACAAACTTGCATTACGGTGTTTTCTGCGTAAAGAACGGTAAAGGAAAATGCTACAATGTCAATTAGTATGCACGCAGTCCAACATAACAACTGCGGACTGTAGTAAGAATTGAGATGATTCGTCGCATCTGTGAGGTGTCGGTGTAATCGTTCGAGACTCGAGACTGTAAAACGTTTAGTGTACATCCTGGATACGCTATCTCCTGTGCGGAATTAATTGTTTTAAATTAAATTAACTTAAAAAATTCTCCAACTTAATTAAGAATAAGATCGGTTAATAAAAATTGTTTAAAGTTACACTCTAATTAAATATTATACGGGGATGTAGATGCGTCGACAATTGGATATCTTTGTATTTTCAATTTAATTATTTTAGATATAAAAACGCAACTAACGCGGGATAATAAAAATTTTCTATATAATACACAATACCAGTCAATTCCTGACATAATCCGTTGAGGTAACGAAATCTGCGGCACAATGCGTCATAGAGAAAGCAGAACTTCGCGATCTCCACTGAGAACATAACTCGCATCGTAATTTGTACGATATTCGAGATCACGAATACGTTACGTAAAGCGAGTTGTCCTAGCGTTCCGACTAAAAACCAACTAGCGCAAATCGCTGATATAACCAGCCATTGCGTGTAACGATTTGTTCGTATGTTATCGGCGTAAGAACGATGATGTATCGAATCATCGAATTTACGAGCGGCGGCTAGAGCAAGCTCAAATTTCTCATGCCGCAGACATGACAGCAATAACGTCGTTATCAGATAGAGACCGCGGTTGTACCGAGCGATTCGCCGCAGAGGGCATCCCACGATCATTTTGCTTTGGGCGATACAGTTGACGGGGTAATTTGCATAAAAGGTCCCGAAACAATACACGCCGCCCGTGACGCACGAGTACATCAACAGCTGCTGAAAACGAGTGAATGTTGAACGCTCGTCGAGCGTAAGCGGATGGCATCCGGAGAAACGCGACACGTACAGCAACCACCGACAATTTTCCAGCATGGTTCCAGAAGAACTGCTGCTATACCATAGCTGTGCGTGATTGGTGCTAGTAAACGGTCACGCTTTAATCACACTGGCAATTAGATAAAGTGCCGATAAGTCTACCTGGGGAGGACGACAAAGTAACAACCGTGATTTATGTCTATCGCATGTAAAAATCTCTTCCGCAGGCGGTGGTTATTAACAGTTTATCCGCGGATCACGCAATATTCTGGGAACAAGCGGTAACGGTTAATGTGTCGAAGTTCGTGAATTTTCTTTTACAATAGGTGACACGATTTTTGTTTCACTGAGGAATATTTTTCGCACTTCCAATCAAGTCGGGGGAAAAAAAAGGAACGAAACGGGTGAGAGGAAGAATAGACAGATTCAGTGTTCATTTGTCGTATTATGAATCTCCGGCTGTATACAAAGAGAGATTATATGTGTATAGACTCGTTTATATGTAATAGAAACGTTATCTACATTCGTATATGCGATGCCTATTACAGCAAGGAACAACATATCGACAGGACGCACGCAAATCGTCGATCCGTAAAGATCGACTCATAATGACCTTCGCGCATCGATTATTTACCCCTTTCTCAGTTAATACATTTTTTTGCTTCTACCTCGTTACTATATTTTTTTCTTTAATCAAAAGACGTGTTTTTGCGATCATCATATAAACTTTATTTCAATAGTGTTACTGATACCGTTTGGAAGTTCCAAAGACGATGATGAAACAGTTCTAACAGATTCAATTGTGAAGCCAAACTGTTATTTTTAAAACATTTTTGTGTGATACACTCGACCGCGGTGTTCGAGCATTTTAAACTGATTCGAATATTTGGAGTATTAAATTTGCGACAACACAGCGCTCTTCTCCGTGCTACATATTTTATATGTCACATTACCGACATTTACCGAAATCACATTTAGACGGCATTAAACAATTATAACAGTAAGTCAAATAAATAAAATAACACAATTGTCAAAATTACATTTTCCTGTTACATTATTGCACACTATAAATATACGTATATATCAAAATTAAATACCTAATAAAATAGAAAAAAAATTCTACAAGTATACATGTATGTAGCAAAGCTGCGTAAAAGAAATAAATCTCTAATTGGGAATGTTTTATTGGTACAAATTTAAAGTGCAGGGATATATATATTAAATTAATTATATACGTAATGTATCTACACGATGCTCAGATTGCAAAGATCGCGCTAACGTTTTTCAAGCGCTCAGAATTCTATGTATTTGAAAAGAGTACACGAGTTCTTGAGACAAGCACACTTCTCTCTTTCAATATATATACTTTATAAGAATCTCTCGAAAATACGCGTGCGCGATCTTATAAAATATCTTACAAATTCCCTTTATTCCTTTTATCGCAATAAGATTTCACGCACGCAACTCTTTGAACGTACGACAAATTATTTACTATGCTACATAAATATTAAGTGTTTATATATATATATATATGTATATATATATATACATATATACATATAAATATATATTTATTTGTATGCGCATTAAAAAATGTTGTAAAATCTCACATTATTTGTTGTAAAATCTCACATTAATTTTCTATAGTTTTCTTCTATTTATCTTTATATATACTCCGTTTAAATCAGACGCGAAAACCGTCTTTTCACACAAACCGAGTATACAACTTAAAGGTTAAACAAGAATTTACATTTGCTCTTGCGCGCTTTGTCAAATGCAAAATTACTGTGTAATTATCAGCTGGGTGGTATCGCCTTGGCAGTTTGTCCAAAACCTAAGTTAGGCCTTGTGCCGAACCATGACATTTTCCATTCCAAGGTTTCTTGAAGTAGACGTTCCTCCTCTGGTGAGAAGTGTAACAATGTCGCCACTGCCCTCGTTAAATGAAGAGCCTTCAAATAATATACAGTTATGTATCAAAAGAAAAAGAAAGATCCTTAATTAGATCAAGAGTGCGTATAAAAGCAATACCTCGTATTCTCTACTGGTCAGAAATTTAATGAGAACATGTTTGAGATATTTGAAATTAACGTCGTCTTCTCTGGAATTGTATCTGGCAGTGACCGTTTTGGATGAACTTGGATTAAGAATAGCTGCGGAAGTTTCGACTTCGCTGTCTAACGACGAGGATGGTATCTTTAACTCGCGTTGAAGTGTTTTCTTCATGTCAGTTAAACGTTGCTGCAAAACTTTGATTGTCTAAACACAAAGAAAGAAAACAAGATAAATGGTTAATGTATTATTTATTTATCATTTATAATTACTTTTTATATGGACGTCAACAATTTTGCAAATTTTACGTTGTCCTTAAAAATAGCATTAATCAGTCGTAGAATATTTACATGTATATTGCATTATTTACCTTATTTTTTTCGCTCAGCTGCTCTTCCAGATCCAACAAGCTGCTCTTAAGTATTCTCTCGTTCCCTTCTAATTTCTCTCTGCTACGTTCCACTTCTTCCAGTTTCGCGACTTTCTGTTCAAATTCTTTTAACGTAACCGTCGCTTGTTCCGCCTCTTTCACTTTATCAACTAAATCTCCTTCCAAATTTTCCACTCTACTATGCAGTTCTATGTTCTCGATTTCCTGTTGTCGATTTTCTTGCTTCACGATTTCTATGTCTTGCGATATTTGAGCGTTTCTTAACAAGGCGGCATCCTTCTCACTCCTCTCTTTCTCGAGGAAGACTCGCAGCTTCGCCGTAGTTAGTCGTTCGGACTCAAGAATCTCTTGCAGCTGCGCCATTTCCAGATGCAAGGAAGAATTATTCGACTGTTCTCGTTCCAAGGACGATCGGAGATTCTCTAACTCGTTGGTAGCTGTGGTCAACTTGTTTGTTGTATTTTCGAGATCCGATTTCAGTTGACTAATTTGCTTCGAAGAGGATTCCTAGGAAAATAACAAATACACGAATTTATAGTGAAAAGACGTTGATATCGACTTGATATTTAAATATGTCATAGTTTTTATCGCGCAAAGCTTGCATTATTTACATTTAATTGAGAGAATAACATTTTATTCTCCTCGAAGCACACGTGTGCATCCCATTCTCTTACAAAATACTCGACACTTATTACGAATGAAATACTATCGTGTAAAGTTAAATAGTTTTCTTTGTTCTTCGAAATAAGTTCTTCTATCCACGTATTTTGTTTCGACGAAACGATCTAACTAACAATAGCTATATATGTGTGTAAAACCATCTCCTTTTAATGGATTTTCTTCTCGTTTTTTGTAAACAATCTTATATCATAAATGTTAAAAACATAAATGTCAAGGCTCTCTGGCTTACAGACAAGTGTAAGATTATACTTATTCTCGCTTTGAAGGCTGATTATCTCAACGGTAAACAAATAATAGTGAAATAAACTTTTCTCGAGATTTTTTTCTCGACAGGACTACGGTCAAGGTATCGACAAATCACTCAGGGAAAAATAAAAAATTGGTAAGAAAGAAGCAAAAATGGGTGAAACATAAAAGATACTATATAATTTTTTCGTTCTTTATTTTTTCACAAATAAAATATACACAATGTGCGATTGTACATAAAAATATATCTATATAGTTGTTTCGTATACACAGTATATAACAGCGTATAATATTCATGTACAATACGCAATGTATATAAAAGAAAGTATATAATCTTCAATACGGAATTAATCTGTATAAACGACTTATGCATTCCTCCAATATGATCTCGAAACGCTCAAAACAACTTTAACACATGCTCCGAGAATAATACATATCGCAAAAAAAGATTCATAAGGGCAACGTGCATAACGCGGATTTTTAGAAGATAAAATGTGCGTGAAGCAAAAACAGAAGCGTCAAAATTCCAAACAACATGCAATAATATGTTCTATTACTAAATGCATGTTCAGTTTTTTTATACATATAAAATGCATATGTATATGATAAAATGCGAGACGTTCTATTCTTCTTTTCACAACTTCATACATGATGATATGTACATATACATATATGTGCAGTATGTATGTATTACACGTACACAGTATATATATAAGTATGTACCATTGAATCTCAATTTTGTAAGAGAAGAAAAACTCTTATATAGTTATATACATTATAATGGCGTTATTCTTAGTCATTTATCAGCCTGTCGGTATATCAGTACATTTATATATGCAGTGTATGTATATACGTAAATGCTGTGTGTGTGTGTGTGTACGCAAATGAAAATTAGTCTTAATAACTTTAGTCTTAGTAAAGAATTTAATCGACTATTTTTATACATCTATTTTTTGTAACAATTATTTACTTTAACAACATTATTGAATTAAATATACATCAAATGTTATTTTTAAAAATTAAATACTTTTTAAAATTGAAAAATTAAAAGAATATTAGTAAAGATAAAGAATATTAATAAAACTTTTGACACACAGAAGACAGGTTTTTGCTGTACATAAATAATCTTTTCCATCCAGAAAATTGAAAAAATTTGTCAGTTTTATAAAATTTAGGTTTGACCAAGACAACTGGGGCTGCACACGATCCAAAAGAAATAAGGAAAGAAGTAAGGAAAATCGAAGAAAATATACTCAAGGCTACCAATTGAAGAAGTGTTTGATCAACAAGGAATTCTTTATCAACAACGATGCAACGATGCTCTTTAGTACAAATAATAGAAAATTACGCTACACACAAGATAAGATATTGCATTCCAAAATCGTGACATGTAATAATAGTGAGGAGACTGCATATTCGAGAGCTGCACGTAAGTAACAGAGTGAGGTTTCTATATTATAAGATCGGTGATCTCTCGTTTGGAATGGCACCTACCATCTCAACGATTCATAAGAATCATAGTTCGGAAAAAACTGTCGGTAACAATTACATCAAGCTCATGCACTTGTTCACTACATATCGCGGTAACTCACAATTTGCCGTTTAAACTCTTCCACTTCGTCATCGACGCTGGCCCGGAGCTCTTTCAGTTCCGTGGCCATCTCGTCAATGTCCTCAGTCATACGCAAAAGCTTGGCGTCTTTTGTCGCCATGACAACATTGTTCACCTCTATCTCGGCCTCTAGCTGTTTGATTCTCTGTTTGAGCTTCTCCTTCTCCTCCTCGACTCGTCTGCGTTCTAGTCCTTCTTCACCGGCCTGTCTGCTGAGCCTGCCAACTTGTGTCTCGAGACTGGAAATTTTGCCCGACCAACTGGTCTTTATGTCAGAAAGATGGAGATGCGCCTCTTCCAGTTTCCTCTCCAATAGTGTTCTTTCGCGCATCAGATCCGCTATTCTCTCGTCGACTGTCACTTGATCGTTCGTCTCCAAAGCGATTCTCTGCTCGAGTACAAACACCTTGTCTTTCAAGTGGCGTACTTCTTCTTCTGTTTGCGCCAACTGGCAAGAAAGTTGCGCTCTCTCTCGCTGCGTTGAATGACGCATCGTTTCCATCTCGTCCTGAAAACAAGCACGTAGTTATCCAATATCGCTCATTGGGTTTCTGTTAGGATTATATTTAGTGTTATTCATTTATATGAAGCTTCCCTGCAAAATCTTATCAAAGCAACGAAGCGCGAATTCAATTTTGCCAAAAAAACCAGAAATAAAAAAAAGAATAAAAACAAAAAAACAAAAATATGAAAATGCAAATGGAAAGCAATATTTATGAAGTTTAATGCTTTTTGAGTGTCATTAATTGTTTTCATATTTTATAAAGAATAGTTAAAAACTGGCTCTATTTAAGTGCTAAAACCATAGCCCATTTCCCATCATTTGTTTGCAAAGCAATACAATTATCTTGATGTAATCACACATTTTTTTAATTGATAGATTATTCTTCTATATATATTAAACTTACACATAAGAAATAAAAAGCAGACCAGAAACTTATTTAAAATAATAAAAATTTATCTCATTTTAATGAGATAAGAAATGATGCCATAGATATAAGTGTATAATACGTGCATTGATGAGTATTGTCAACCGAAGGTCATTTTTACTTTTATATTTCGGTATTAAAACATTTTTAATTAAAAGTACGTTTGTTTTCAAGCAAGCACACAAGCATAAAGGCTATAAGACAAACCACTTCTAGCATAACGGAATAGCGACAAAGCCTTAAAGACGTACCTCTAGCATCAGCGGTAGCAGCAGCGAATTAGCGGAAATAACCGCCTAACTCTGATCTTCGATGCTCTTGTTTACCAAAGTTTTCCAATCTTCTTGCGTGCGTTGCGTTCACGGAACTTTTGGTATCACTTTTAGCAACGTGGTTGTTCCATAACTCTAGGAAAACGTCACCTAATTGTATTCGGTGATACCGCAAATGATGCGAGAAATATAATATTCGCGAATCCCAAAAATAGGATCAGATACAAGAATACCAATCTACGAGAGAGAAACGCGTATGTGTTTCTCTCTTTTTTCAATAATTCACAAATCTATAAATTTTTGTTTTCTATGAAACAAGAGACCCATCAGATCACCAGATTAAAGAGATTGAACGCAGCGCAGCACAATGGAAACAAATAAAAAAATTAAGAGGACAGAGTTGTCATGCGACATTAAACCTAAGAGTTATGGAACTCTTCGTGTGATTTCAATTTGAACGTGTTTCACTACAGCGAAAATCACATGTAATAATATGTTATGAATTCACGTTTCAGCGGCGTGTCGTTAAAAAAAAAGGTGCATAGAAAAAGTATTGCAAATTGTGACAAAACAAAAAGCGTAATATTACTATCAAAAAACAAATAAATACGAATATAAAGTAAAATACAAATATAAAATAAATCCCTTCTTTAAATAAGCGTGCTTAAAAAATAAGTAAATTCTGAGTATTTGTCGATAATGTTATTGAGTATTGTCGATAATGATAATTATTTATATAAATTTTGTATATCATAAACGTAATCATTTTTTTTTAGGAGACATCAATTTATATATCATACATTTTAATATATCCTATACTTTTTGTGTATAAATCACAAAATAAGTTTGCAGATAGTGATGTTTTATATCTTATTATATCTTTACTGCATACTTGTGCATCTTAAAAATAAAATGCTATATGGTTAATTTTAAATATCATATCTTATATTATTTTTTTATATTACTTATTTATGTTTGCATTAATATAAGAAGTGAATTATATAGTCTTAATCAAATGATGAATTAATGAATTGTGTAAAAAATAATGACAAAATCAATACATTTAAATAAAAAACTTCTACCATTTTACTTACTTGTACATTATTCAACTCATCTTCATATCGTCTAAGGCGGGAAACTTCTGTCTTTAAACTGTCTATTTCTGCTGTGGCAGCTTTTAAATGATGCGATTTTTCTTCTACTTCCTGCTCTTTTGCCAATAACTGCGGGAAAATAACTTATTACATATATAATTCACTTTTTAGTGATTAAAGATTAAAAAGATATAGATTTTATTTTAAACTCACAAGATGTTTAACTTTTGCCATCTCCTGTGTTTGAAATCCTTCCAGTTGTTCTGCATCTTCTTGAAAACTATACAACTTCTTTTTATATTCTAAAACAATATTATATATTAAAATTGTTGAACAAATAAATGTGAATAACAGAGCAGAAAGAAAGCACACATATGTACATGCAGTGCCTCAAAAATATAAAAACTAAATTGTATAACCAACCTTCTGCTTCTTTAAGAGCATGTTCTAAGGACTGCTTTGTATTTTCTATCTTTTTTATCTCTTCTTGCAATCTTTGCTTTTCTTTCTCCTGCTTCTCTACTACTTTCTTCCATTCTTTCTCCTTCTCAAATAATCTAACTTTCCACTCTTCTTCTTTCTTCTCCATCCGCTTTAACATTTCTGCTTCTTTTTTTAACAAACGTTTCTTCCATTCCTCTTCTCTGTTTTCTAATCTTTTTATGTCTTTTGCTGATAATTGCATTCCATCAGTAAGTTTAAGTTCAAAACTGTTTTCTCTTCTGAGTCCAACTAGTGGCAAAGGAGATGCTGTATTTTCTTCTCTAGTTTCATCTAATGATATTTGAGAACCACTAATACTACTTGTAGAGCCAGTCTGCAAAAATAACACTATGTTGTATTATCAGCAATTTTATTTCTACAATATCAAAGCAAATCAGGCTTAAGATCAATTTTTAGATCTTTGATATATTATGTAAATGTCTAAATAGAATAAATATAACAAATTATTATTTGATATTAACAAATGTGTGGTTATTGGCTGTTTGGAGCAGACACAAATGCCGATGTGTGTATTTAAATAGTTTATTATAACAATGTTATAAAGCTTTCGACCTTCGGTTTAGGTCTTTTTCAATATGGTTCTACAAAACAATAAATAATATATAGCTCGCAATAAAAATACATCATAGTTAACAGAAATGTAGGTCAAAAACTTTATGACATTGTTATAATAAACTATTTAAATACACACATCGGCATCCGTGTCTGCTCCAAACAGCCAATAACCACACATTTGTTAATAGTAAAAAATTTTGGAGCTGTTTTCATTATTTATAAATTATTATTTCCTTCTGATTTTAAAAAATCAATTAATTGTAATTGTGTGTATTACTGCATTTAAAAACAAAATCTTATCTAATTGATTTCATCTAAAACCAATAAATAAAATTTGACTGATGAAGTCTTAAATATGTGTTATGATAATATATGACACATGTTTTATACCTGAGACACATGTTTGGAACTTATGGCGCGTATACTGCCGGCGTTCCTGACAACGGTGGATACGTCGCTGCCGATTTCTTCGCGTATTTTGTTTTTCAGAGTAGCAAACATCGTGCACCGGTAATTTGTATATTAAAGTTAACACGCGACAGGTGTAACAAGCACATCAACTGTCATTCGATACAAAAGTCCATGAACGTCGTCAGAGTGACAATATATTCCGCACGCTCTCCAGTTTACGTTAAAAAATCTTTCAACACTGAATATCAGGACACGAGAAACACTGCGCACCATTGCCTCATTTTCCGTCACACCTTTGTTCTCTCTTGATTGCGCGACTCGTCAGGGCCATCTTTTTCGCTTTACGTTAATCGGCTCATGCTGATAACGAAACTTGTCGCATTTCCGTCAAGTGTCAGGACACATATGTACATAATAAATATATATATATATATATTTTGTGTTCTTAGGTGCGACATACCGCACTACGTTACACCTCAAAGCTACATCATCGATCACGTGACCGAACTCGATTGAAGACTCGTAGGCTGTTCCGTTTCACGCATATGCGCCTATTTATCTATAGTACATGTTACGTATAGTATAGATAAATGCGCGCATATGCGTAAAACGGAACGCAGCTTCGTATGTTTATCTCTCAGGTCTAGTTTCCATCGAAATCCTTAATTCGGTTCCACTCCGGTACAGGGCTGTGCGGAGCATGCGCAATAGATCGGGGAGCCATCTTCTCATTTCTTTTTTTTCACTTTCTCGACTCCTTTCAATTCCTGGTATTCCTGCATTTCACTTCCTGTATTTCCTGCACTTCCTGCGTTTGTTCGTTCTCTCTTGGGGCTGTGTTCAGTTAAGCAAGATGGAACGAACTAATGCAGGAAATGCAGGAAATACAGGAATTCATTAGTTCCAATTCCTGTATTTCCTGCATTTCCTGCATTAGTTCGTTCCATCTTGCTTAACTGAACACAGCCTGGGCTGTGTTCCGATTCCCTACCCGAGTGCATCTGGTGTCATTTTATCTTTAGGTTTGTTTTACTTGCATACACGAAAAGTGTAAAGTGTACACCTTACACTTTTAATACACTACACTTTTTGGAAGTGGGGGAAACATCGTGTAAAGTGTATACTTTTCAAGAAAAACGCCAGAGTGTAACAAAAGTGTACTACAGTGACTACGTTTACACGCACTGGTAAAACCGTTTTAATAACAACCGAAGTTATGAAACTGGCCAATCACAGTCATTCCATTCTTTACAGAAATACTTATGATTGGTTAGTTTCATGAAAACGGTTGTTATTAAAACGGTTTTATCAGTGCGTGTAAACGTAGTCGTAGTCAGTTATTTGTGCATAGTGTTGCTTGTTTTAAGTTTTAAGCATTTTTAAGTAAAAAAGAGTAAAAAATATTTAG
>NW_018020880.1:7069-8501 GCF_002006095.1 Pseudomyrmex gracilis | reverse complement strand
AGGTGTACAAAACGTGTAAATTACGTCATTAAAGTGTACTACACTTTCAAGAAGAACAGCGTGTAATGACGTAACTCAACGTCACTTCCGGCAAGAAAAACGCTAAAATGTACACTTTACACTAAGGCCTGTTCTACAATACAGTCGTAAGTCGTAAGTCGTAAGAAATTGACCAATCACAGATCAATTACAGAAGAATAATCGATTGTGATTGGTCAATTTCTTACGACTTACGACTTACGACTGTATTGTAGAACAGGTCTAAGGCCCATTCTACAATAAGATATTAGTTTAGTCGTAAGCTGTAAGTCGTAAGAAATGAACCAATCACAATCGATTATTCTTCTGTAATTTGTATGTGATTGGTTCATTTCTTACGACATACAGCTTACGACTAAACTAATATCTTATTGTAGAATGAGCCTAAAGTGTATAAAGTGTATACAAGAAAAACAGACCTTTTGTTTCATATCTAGTGAGTGATAAAGATAAAGTAGGGATAAGAGATACAGTGATTGGCCACCTGCACTATATAGAATGAATTATGAAATTAAATTTAATAACTTGAAGTAAATCTTCAGTACTACTAGCTCAAACAAACTATAACAATCGCAAATAAAATAATAAATTTATTAGAAAATTTGAAAAATTATTCAAAATTTGATAAAATATTTTCTATAGTCAAAATAGACAGTTATTGGCCATATAAGTTCTGTTAGTATCTGTTTACATAACAGTTATAATAAATTTTTTGTTTTGACTTATAAAGATATAGTAATGAATATTTTATTTATAACACATTAAAAACTAATAATCTACTTACATTTGTATCTATAAATCAAAATAAGAGGCCAATGACTGTCACATGGTTTTCATAACCTTAAAAACAGTGATTGGCCGGTTGGCCAATGTTTGTCGTATAACAATAAGTTTTTGAGTTTCTTAAATACTATAATATTACTTTTATTTGGAGCAGAAAAACTTAATTAATATTAAAATGTTTATAATTTAGAATATAATAATAGTATTTATTTCTATTTATTACTTCTTTAATACATGGCCAATTACTGTTGGGAGGCCAACATAGAGTTTATACTCATGGAGAGGCCATGCGAGCGCAAGGAGGGTCGACAAAGAGATATATTTTTCTGTTTCAATTGTGGCCCATATATGTAATACTCCTATATTGCTAGTACGGTGCCGACCTGAAGCTCACCGTTACGGTGCAGACAATGGGTGCATTCCGATATTTACTGCCAGTACTGGCAGCGTCACAAGTATCGTTCCAAAATACATAGCAGTAAGCTGTCGAAGCACGTTTGCGAGCATATGACGTCACGGATTTTGTCGTCACTTCCTGCTTTCATCACTGCGGTTGGAGAGGTAAGGCAGTCGCAGTAGAAAGATGGCGGCGTCCATTCTTACGTGTTCA
>NW_018020880.1:0-1597 GCF_002006095.1 Pseudomyrmex gracilis | reverse complement strand
AGTATTACATATATGTTGTGGCCACTTCTTATAGAAGAGAATAACCATAGACTTATATAATAGACGGAACATTCGTGTAAGAAGAGCTGAAGTCTTCGTTAAAAGAGACAGAAATAGTCGTGGAGTAGTTCTCTTCTTTTCTAGCAGTGAGTTGATTGGTGGCCGCGGCAGACCGAGAGCAACGAAGATAGAGTTCGAGAGTCAGGGCGATGTCCCCATATATGTAATGCTCCTATATTGCTAGTACGGTGCCGACACCATAGACGTATAATATATAGACTGCGCGTTCCCTACCTTTGCCATGTTAAGAAAATGTCTTCAACGTTGAGAGAGAAACAGCTTGTGTTGAATAGTAGCCTCATCTTTGTCTAGCGAAGTAGTGGGGTAAATGATAGACAGAGAAAGAGTTACTATTCAAAGTATGTTGTCTCTCTCAACGTTGAAGACATCTTTTCAGCCAAACGCGCAGTCTATATATTATACGTCTATGGCCGACACATGTTACGGTGCAGACAATATAGTAGCCTCTCTCTCCAGCTGCTTTGTGCGCATGCAGTGAACATTCAAGCACGCTTGCGCATTTCTCTTTCTCGCGTTCTTTCTCTCACTTTCTAATGCTTTGTCTCGCTCGCACTCGCTTAGTAGACGCACCTGCGCATAATGACGCTCGACTATCTATATTCATATTTGGACTTTGTACGTCTCCCTTTCTCGGGCCTCGTGCCTCTCATTGCGAAGATACGCGACTAGCAATATAGGAGTATTACATATATGGATGTCCCATTGAGCGGAAATCTATAGCGGAACAGAATGTGCGGAACCAGCTCGACCAATCGTAACCACAGAAAAAGCGAAGGAAAGAAAACGGAATGGCTATGATTGGTCGAGCTGGTTCCGCACATTCCGTTCCGCTATATATTTCCGCTCAATGGGACATCGCCCTCAGTTGAGAGAAAGTGATAGTGAAAGGTGATAGCATAGACTTGTGAGATGATTGGTTCCCCACCATCTTATTGTAAGAGAGAGAGACAACTACTCCAACACTATCTCTGTCCTTTAATGTTGTTCTCAACTTTGTTATATAAATGTTCCGTCTATTATATAAGTCTATGAGAATAACAGAGAACACGGAGTGGGGGAGCCACAGTTGAGACAAAATATATCATGAATATATCTCTCTTTGTCGATCCTTCTTGCGCGGCCCTCTCTATGGTTAGCATATAGGCAGGGCCTCTCCATGAGTATAAGCTCTATGGAGGCCAATAACTGTATACAGCGCCAAGTCTCGTTGCATCAACCATGTTGGTTGGATGTGCGTAGTTCCACTTGAATATTTTTGGACAGTTTTCGGTCTTTTTACACCACTTTTTTTATTATCGTCGTTATCTCTAGTTTAAACAATTCCTAGAATGGCGTATGGACTAACTTAACTCGGTCCACTGAGCCCATGGACATAGGAATATAGGGACGGAGCATAGAGTTGCGGTGGGGAAGCCACTGCGGGGAGGTGCGACGAGGTAACATGTGCCTAAATATGATTGGTTGTTGTTGTGCGCAAGCGCAATGACATACTTGAATTGTACGAAAGCAACGAGAG
>NW_018020879.1:175159-184375 GCF_002006095.1 Pseudomyrmex gracilis | reverse complement strand
TCGTTACTTAGATATTGCCTTGAGAAAATCTTCCCACTTCTATTTTGCATGAATCTCGCGTATAATAGGCACGGTGTGCTCGCGCAGTTCGAGCGCAACTTCGTTGCGCGTGAAACTTGGCGCGAGGCACTACCGTGCCTCTTGATATCGTATAAGTAATACACTTACATGTTTATTACGAATTGCAAAATAAATCAAACAACTAACGTTTCTCTCAAAAAAATTTGCAGCTGAAAAAACGTTCAATTTTTAAATTTATTTGCCGTGTTGCTTTTTTTAGTCATCTATAAATCCGGAATGCATTTCATCAATTACTCCGCTTTGCAGCATATGGACGAAAGGTATAAGCGTGCTCGGTTTGATTGCAACAATTCTATTGACATAAAGATCAATATTCGACCTTTGTTAAACATCATTCACACCGATTGATGATGTTTTGTAGTTTTTTACATTCTTGAAGTTTGTAGGTCTTTTACATTCTTAAGTACAACATTTTATAATTGAAGAATCTGTGATAAAACTTTTCTTCAAGTCTCTTTCTTTAACTTTAAACTCTTCGTTTTTATCTAAATATCTCTAAATTTAAATAGAGTTTACTTGTAATTATTTTTGTGTTTTTTTCTGTATATATAAAATATATATAAGTCGTATCTTTTTTTCTTTTTCTTTCTTTATTTCAATTATATTAAAATTCTCCTGCTTCGCGTTAATTTTATTATTAAGAAATTAGAAGACGGCCGAAATTAAAGCAAAAATTAAAATAAAATAAAATATGTAGACCTTCTGGCACTCAGGTTGCAGTTGGAAGCAAGAAAATAAATAAAACAATTGGTTAGTATGTGGAACGTTTCGATCGATGTATTGTTTTGATCATCATCAACCACTAAATAAGTGAATAAGAAAATACAATAAAGAATAAAAAATAAAGATTAAAATAAATAATTAATTATTATTTATTTTATTTTATTATTAAGGTAATTTCTTTGCAACAGTTCTATTCAAAAATAAAATCTCCCGTCAATATAAAAAGTTTAAGATAACTTAGAATAGCATATAATTGTTGTCAGAGATTGTACTTACATACTAATATACTATGTATACAGATTCGTACACATACATTTAAACAAGTCAGAATGGTAATTATGGCAATGTTGCAAGTATTCAGTTGTGACAGCTTATAGCTTATAAAGTTACTTATAACTAGATGATCTATTGAATTTTATTTTGATATTTAATAATTAACAAAATACAATAAAAACTGCCTTTTTCTCCAAAACAGTTGCAATATAAAAGAAAATTTGTTAATCAAATAACTTATTAGACGACATATTTTGCGACGTATTGTTGAGTTACATGAACTTGAAAAAATACTAAAGTGTTACCAAAAAAGTGCTTTTTCTTGAAAAAAATTATAAGTGAGAAACATCTAGGACAGTTCAACATTATACGTGGCTTGTGATAAATGTTATATTATTGGGAATTAGAATTAATTTGTAGCGTTTTTTTAATGAAAAAAAATTATTTATTTTAAATAAAAGTAAAAAAATACATTAATTAAAGTAGTGCCCATCGCTTTCTATTACTTTTGACCATCTTTCGGGCAGGGAATACCGTGTCGGAAGAACGCTTCGTCTTTAGATCCAATCCACGAATCCATTTTTGACAATCTTTGTAAGAAGTGAACTTCTGCTCAGACAGGCTATGAGCCATCGAACGAAACAAATGGTAATCAGAAGGAGCAACATCTGGAGAATACGGCGGGTGGGATAGGACTTCCCATTTAAGTGTTTCCAGGTATGTTTGTACCGGTTTTGCGACGTGCGGACGAGCATTGTCGTGCAGCAAAATGACTTTGTCGAGTCTTTTGGAGTATTCCGGCCGTTTTTCTTTCAATGCACGGCTCAAGCGCATCAATTGTAATCGGTAGCGATCCCCAGTTATGGTTTCATTCGGTTTCAGCAGTTCATAATAAATCACACCCTTCTGATCCCACCAAATACAGAGCAGGAGCTTAGACCCATGGATATTCGGCTTTGCCACTGATGTTGATGGTTAGTCGGGCTTAACCCATGACTTTCTGCGCTTCGGATTGTCGTAATGGATCCATTTTTCATCACTGGTGACAATTCGATGTAAAAAACCTTTTCTTTTCTCCCGTTAAAGCAGCAGTTCACACGTCAAAAAACGCCTCCCCGCAAAAACACTTTATTCGGCACAAATTTTGACATATTCAATAAAGTATAAAGTGTTGTTATTTACGATTCAAAAAAAGATTATGTAAAGCAAATGACGTTCAATGAGCTGTTTCACGATGAATACATTACTGTAGGTAATAATGAAATACTCTACTACCTACGCCATCTCTTGTAAAACACTACGAATTAATTCCAATACCTAATATTATAAAAGTGACAACTGACAAAATACAAAGAAAAATTGTGCGTTGTCAGACTTTTATCACTTCATTTCACTACGCTTTTACCGCACAAATTTAAAAATCTATAACTATTAAATAAAACGGTAAAAAAATATACTTTTGTTTCTAAATATTTGTAAAATGTCTTTCTATAATATAGTTGTTTTTTTAAGAATTCATAAAGCCGTTTTGAAATTAAAAACAAAAATAAGCTGTTTGAATGTATTTGGTATAGAAAATGTATGTTAATAACGCTTATTTTGATCATGAATATCTCGTTTCAATCAGTCAATTTCTTTGGAATTGTGAAATTAAATGTAAATCATCTTTTTTAACATTCTGTTAAAATTTTATGAAATTACACAGAAAAATGAGTTTGCTTGGGAACTATCTTAATAAAAGTATTATATGTGCTCTTACGACAACGCTCTCTCTTCTCTCGCTATACAACCTTCCTATTACCTATACATTTTCAGCACGTAGCAGTTTGCACATGTGCTTGTACGTGTGTTGTTCGAAAGTTTCTATCGCGAAAGTATGCAATCTGTTTTGAGCTCAATTAAACTGGCATATTAACCAAATCGTTAATTTTCGATTAACGCAAGAAAAGCGAGTCATGCCGTTGTGGTTGCGGAGATAAAAATAGTACATTAATTCTTATGGAAATTATTATCGAATAAGTAGCCATCAAATAAACCATTGCAAATTTAGCATTGAAAGCGTAATGAGCCATTTTTAAAGTTTAACGATTTTGTCGAGCTACTTTTATAGTTCTTTTTGCTTTTCTTTTTTTAGGAGATTTATTCATTTCTTATTTGATAGTATCAGATTGCTCTTGAAACCCTGATGAAGCGAGCTGAAATGTTCACGAAACGTCGGTATAAAAATGACACTAACACGGTTCAAACTCAAAAAACATCTTTGAATGTTAATACACATCGCGAAAGCATCAAATATCAGATTCATTCATTAAAAAGTCGCATTATGGGTTTTGCGCATTAATATATTCTGACATAATTATAATATTAAATTTGTGGGATAGTGCAAGACAAAAGAATAGATTTTTTTTGCTTTGAAATATAACAAGAGTCAAAATTCATCTAATATTGAGTAATTATTTAGATTAAGGGAGTTACCCTCGATTTCAATAATTTTTACATGTTATCAAAGTTATTATCCCAAGTAATATTATAAAGGTTTTATGCCGCGCTTGTTGTTTACTAAAAAGTTGTTAACAAAAAAAGTATAATGAACAATATGCAAATTCTGGACGCCATATATATTAATAAATATTCTGCGTGTGTATACCGGCCCAGTGGTCTCACGGCCTGAGTGCGAGGGCTGCGAGTGGGAGATCCCGAGTTTGAATCTACACCGTCGGATTTTTCCGGGCCGGTCTCTTTCAATTCGAGTTTATCAATTGAAAAGCGAACTGAATCGGGCCTCCGAATAGATCGTGGATACAAATGGATCGTGGATATAGAAGTGGAGTGTTAAAAAATATTGTATAACCCTGAGGGGAATCAATTAAACTTCCTTTATCCTTTATTCTGCGTGTGTATGTGTGTTTGTCTGTATGCGTGCACATGTATATGTATATTTATACGCTTTCGTATTATGTAGTGTCCTACAAGGTCGCTTCATTTCTTTTTTTTTCGCTAATTTGAATAATTTCCAACAATCATTCGTTGTAATTATAAAGTTGTAAATTGATTTTTTGATACCTACTCCAAAATAATGACTTGCAACATGAAAAGATGTGGAAACTTAAGAGAAAAATATGCAAAAATGGTTTATTACATAAAATGATTTCAGATTTTACCACAAAATATTACTTTACTCAGAACTGCAGAAAACTGTGAAACACGTTTACAATATAAAAAGAGATTTTTCTGCCTTTTACGCCAAATTTCTGATTTTTTTTCAATATTTTTTAAAACTTACGATCATCCTAATTGGAAAATTACAACTGTTTAGTTAAAAAATTGCAACTTTTGGGAAGAAATATTTTTAAAAATCAGAAATTTTGCGCAACGGCAGAAAAATCTTTTTTTATATTGTAAACATGTTTTTTATAGCTTTTTGCAATTCTGAGTGGAATAACATTTTGTTTAAAAGCTCAGATCAATTTACGTAAAAAACCATTTTTGTACATTTTCTCTTAAATATTTCTGTGGAGAATTCGTCACGAGACCACATAATATGTCAGTTCAAAACGCTTTTAGAGAGAACTATGATAAAGTCACCGCTTAAACAAGCTGCTTGATGTCATCTTGGACAAGATTTTTTATATGCGCAGTCGAAAACCTGCGTACGAGCATATCCTTGTCTTTCTACCATGCCACACACTTTAAAAATATATATTGCATGTTATTTTAATCTTACTTAAATCAAACACATACTATTCTGTAATATTTCATTTATTATTCGGAATAATTGAAGCGTATGATAATATAATACGGTAAAACTTTAAAGTACAATTAAACTTGAATAAGATGTTTACTGATTTTGAGAAGTCTAAGGAGAACCATCCATGTTTATACATTTTTGCGATCAAACAGACGCGCAGATAACAAAACTCGTATATTTTAATTCCGATCAAAGTAAGATATCGTGCGCGGCACGTATTAAATAAATCCTCGAGCTTCGTTCCGAGATTAACTGCCAAATTTGACCTTCATCAAGGAATATCAGAATCTCGGTCGAACCTGAGCGTTTCTCTCGCTCGCAGCAGAACTTATCCCAAAAGCTTAACGAGGAGAGGCTCTGTAAACGTGTACTTTGACGCGACGGCAAGTTGAGAAAGTACTTATCTTTAACGTTGAAGAAACCGCGTGTCCTATAAGATGATCCATTTTCTCTGTGTAGATGTGGATACAAGCAATCCTAGCTGCGGCTAAAATGATGCTCGCGATAAGCACAAAACGAGCTTTCCATTACTTCTCCAACGGCATATAAAAAGTTAAGTACCTTGACGTAAATACTGTGTAACGACTCAAGATTCACTTTAATTAATTTCTTCGTGCAAGCCTTGGTGTAAGACCGGGGTGCGTAATTAAACCCTCGGCATTTAATAGCGTCGCCGCACTACTTCTGGCTTGTATTGTCGACATAATCGCGATGGAGAAGAGGAACTTAATAACTTGTCTCTGTCGCACCAGTGTTCCCTCGTATTTTTATTTTTACTGGTCTATTCCAGGAGTGTTTCCATCTGTATTCAATCGTTAACTGCAAAAGTGTCAGACATTTTAAGAGCTGAATATTGCGGCAAAGTACCACACAGCTAGAGGAAGAAAACTTGTGTCTATCGAGAAAACAGCAATGTTTCAATGATTTAATTATGTGGAATTTCCGCAACTTTGTATTATTTTGATTTTGTACGACTATAGTGGACTTCTTTTAGTCTCAATCGATTCGGGTTGAAAAAATAAAGAAAAAAGTTTGCATATGGGTTTCTTGTTTGTGTCTTTTATTTAAAGATTTTAAAGAATAAAGTCTAAATATAAAAATTTTTCATATTCAAATCTCGTCTCCGAATCACAATATGTGCATGTTCTTAGTTTCTCTACAACAGATGATGCAAGCGCAGTAATAGTAAGAGAAGAGAAAGGGAAATCCGTCAATAATTCAGAAATGTACTCTCTACATACACCTCTCGCAAAATAGAAAATTTACTTTTATAATTTATTAGGTTAGATTATAATTATACGTGGTGCGCCTTAGTTGGTAAGCCATATTGGCTTGTAGTAGTGGCATGTATTTTTCTCAATAAAAAAAAAAGAGAGAGAAAGAAAGACCTGTGAGTTTGAGAAAAAAAGAAAAAATCAAGAGATACAATAATATCCCGCGCAACGCTGTTGCAAAACTGTCAAGGGTGACAGTTGTATACAAAACCTTAATAGGCAAATTGTGAAAATATTGCACAAAAATGGCATTATAAATTGACAAACAATTTTGCAATGATTAAGATAATCTGCCATAATGCAACAGTTTTGTCAAAATACAATTTTGCAAATGATATTTGTCACAAATTAGAAAAGTCCAAAATTTAGAGTATAAATATTCTATAATATGTTAATTCGTTAATGCATAAAATTATATAATTAATTATTTGTAACAATGTAATGCATCAAAACCATTTTGCAATATTTGCAATCATTTTTAGATAAAATATTTATATTTTAATTAATAAATTAATTTAACTTTTTTAATTAGTAATAGTGATAAAGAATCTTACTTTTCACAATCTCGGAACTCTGATTGAGATATGATCAGAAAACGTTAACTAATTATATTAACAAATTATTTTAAAATACTTGACAAGCATTATCGAAAGCTCAGTTCACATGCATCTCATAGAAACTGATTTGATTTTTTATTCAAGATTTTGCTGCAATTAATGTGCAATATTTCTACATTATAATTTAAGAATCATTGTGCGTTTTTATAAGCATATACAGAAATTAATTTGATTTCTTCATATGCAATTATTTCTACATATTTTAAACATCATAGCTGACATTTTATTATTGACTCAATTATTGGACAACTTAGTTTTAAATTTAATTTTGCAAATATACTGCTAAGATGATTTGCCATATCGTTATTGTTTTGCCGAAATAGTATTTAAAAATTAATTTTGCAAACAGTTACAAATATTTTATAAGAGATCAATTTGTACATTTATTTTACAAAATATATCTATATAATTGCAAATCACAATTTTTATGCCAGATTTTATCACACAATTTTATAAATGTTTTCCTATCAGAGAATGTATATACTAATGTTTGATAAAATAAAATAACCTATATATGTATTTACTTGCTCTTTTTTTTTCTCTCTCTCTCTCTCTCTCTTTGTTTTTCACATAAACACACATACACTGCGACGTGACACTTTTTGTGTCCGTCACAAGGATGCATTTCCAGCCGGCACAGGAGGCGGCGAGCTCGCGTTTCCCTCCTATTTGAGGGAGAGCAGCTCATTAGATTGCGTAGCGCAGGCGAATGCGCTTACTTTGGGTTTGAGTTTGTATTTTTGCGTATTGTACTAGGTCGCTCGGCGGCTATTTTGTAACTTATTTTCAGCGTGAAGAGAGCAACACACTGTACGTGACCGGCAGGAGAAGAGCGAGAAAGAAAGTAAATAGAAACAGACAGCGATACAGGGGCGTAAGGGCCTCATAGGCACAGGGCGCTTGTCGATAATGTCGATGACGGACCAGAAAAAGGAAGACGCTAGCCATCCGATTCCGCAAAAACTGGAACGGGGCTCCCTGTGGAGTTATCAACCCCGTGATGCAGGGAGATGAGCCCGAGTAAGCTCATCTACGAAGGAAATTCTGCGGAACGGGCTGATACAGCCAGAGAGGGCCCGCGTCGATACACACGTGGCCGCTGCCGATTTGTGAAGGACCGCCGGCATACGTAAGTGTGGTTGGTTCTCTTTTGCACCTCTCGCGACTTATATTGTTTGTGAATCGAATCTCGACGGGATATCCCACGAGTTCGATATCGCGCGATATGTTGCCGAAAATATAGTGTATTGCGGTTTGATTCGGTCAGTGATAAGAATAATTACCGCTCTTTATTTGCTGCTGCTCTCGTCCCGATCAGTCGTGGTTGCAACAATCCGGGCTTATTTTTGCTCGTTATTCGTGCGTGTTGTTTTCGTTTTTTTTGGTATTCTGTTTTCGTGCCGATTGCGTCCGTTCGTTATAGCCCTAGAGTACGTGATTATGGAATCTTGAATTTTATGTTCTTGTAGTTGACTGAGTATTGAATTGTGAAAGATTGAAAATTACCGAAAACTTGTAGCCGACGGTCGCGAAATATTATAACAAAAGAAAACTCCATTATATAAATTGGCTGCCGGTCATAGTCGCTTCTCGCCTTTGAACTTTTACCGTGTATATTGTTTTCTTATTGTATTGCCGATACCAACTCGAGCCGGCGACCGGCAAGAATCATTACTCATTGTTTGTTATTATTAAAATTTAATGTAATTATTATTCAACAAATATAATTGTTATCTCGAACAAGTTTCTCTGCCATTATTTACTAAACACTGCCTCCTGAGCTCACGCCTCTCCGTTATTGTTATAAACTGAGCTGCCGAGTGACCTTGCCGTCACGTCAAAATTATTTGTCGGGATTCTTGCTGCTAATTAAGATTTTTGAGTTGGCGTGTAAACGCACGCCTGGCGCCCAACTACCGAATTTGATGAGTAAAAAAAATTTAGTTTTTTTTGGAAAAGACGTGCCGAAGTTGTGCGGCGCCTCCGCCATAACATCCAACGCGAGGTGCGTCACAACACTTAAATATTATATACTACTGTGATCAAAAAGTAAGGTGAATTTGTTTATAAAATGTAAATTCTTTATTTATTTATCTAAATCAATTTTATCCCCTTCAAAGTAATCCCCCCCCAGATACAATGCACTTATGGCAACGCTTTTTCCAGTCCTCGAAACAGTCGGAATAGTCTTTTTTCGGTATAGCCTTCAAGACCTTCTTCGATTCGGTTTTTATCTCCTCAATCGTGTCAAAACGGCGTCCCCGCATTGGCCTTTTGAGTTTACTGAATAGCCAGAAGTCGCACGGAGCCAAATCAGGCAAATACGGTGGTTGCGGAACGATATGAGTCGAGTTTTTGGCAAAAAAGTCGCGAAGAACCAATGCAGTGTGAGCCGCGATTTTGGCATCAATCGAGACTTGACGCGTTTAAGACACAAAACATCCTTCAAAATGGTTTGGGCTGAGCCAAATGATATTCCAACACTATCAGCGAGGTCTCT
>NW_018020879.1:173307-175004 GCF_002006095.1 Pseudomyrmex gracilis | reverse complement strand
CTTTGAACTCGTTGTACCACTTATAAACGTTTTTTTGTGCCATAGTTTGATCACCAAAGGCCTTCCGCAACATTTTCAACGTGTCCGCACAAGAATATTCGTTCCGCAAACAAAATTTGATGCAAGTTCTTTGCTCAACAAAATCACCCATTGTAAAAGTCGAAAAATTCACTTTTGATTGTTTACAAAAACACGTGTAACTCGGAGATAATAAAACCTTTTGACAAACAGACGCTTGGCAAATATTATAGACAGTCCTACCAACCTAGGAAAAAAAAATTACCTGCCTTCCTAATGCCCGGGAGTTTTAAATGACAATTTCACCTTACTTTTTGATCACAGTAGTATACACATATATATACATACAAATATATATATATATATATATACATAAGATGTCCGACAATTGGTGTAAAATCTCTTGTAGGCAGGTAAAAAAAGTAAAACTGAGTCAAAAAGTCTTTATATCATTTTGCAAAATTTGCAATAATCACCGAGATCTTAATTACCAAATATCCGCGAATAAGCATGCATCTGGCTGTCTTACGCGCGTAAGATAGCCCGACGCGCTTCGCGCGGTTACCTTTTATTATGTATATGCTGTTACGTCCTGAACTTCACGGTCCCCTTCATTTTGCATCACAATATAACTAACTGTTAAGCCTAGTCAAAATTTTAAGAAATAGTTTTGGTAACAAATTCCTGGAAGGAGAGAAGAAAGATAAGATAGAAAGACCCGAGCCAGATGCCGCATTAGAAACAATCAAGCCGAGAGCACCGAAAATAATAAACAAATCTTATCGATTCTTAAAAAGAAATTTTAAGAAACAATAGCTTTCTGTATAGGAGTCACACGCCTGAAAATTTTGACAAGCTGCCACAGCTCTCGTAATACTAGAAGAGAAATCGTAAAATCAAGAGGCTAGGACTGCAGAATGCAGACTTAGATAAGATAAAGCACGTACGGATAACCACAAGTTTAAACAAATTATGACCCTACCAATCCGGAAAATTGATCTGAAGTGGAGCCTCGTTTCTGAGAATCAATGAATGTGAAATCGTAATTTCGAGAAAAGACGACAAGAAAGGGGAAGCCAGGGAGCATTAATTAAAAGCCCAAGTTCCTAGAACGGGAAGTCAGTTTGATAGTAGTCAATTGAGACAGTTCAACATAGTTATTCGGCAGTCCAGTCTTTATCTACAATAATTCGAGCACAGCTTTAACACAGTAAAATCAGTGATCAAAAGTCAATCAGTCAGTCCGTTTTAAGTCTAGAAATTTTGCAATCTTTTTATTTGGCGAATCTCCTAAGGCCGTCGCTGACTCCACTTGCGATTACCTGCAAATAGCGCGAAGACGAACTTAGCAACCTTCGAACTACGTTGGCAAAAATCAGCATCGCTTCCATCCAACCGAAGAAGAACGCCGTTTACATTGTGAGTCTTGTCAATATAAACACGCACACAATGTATCTCTTACATTTCAACATTAGACAGCAATAATGATCATCAATTTTCACAGCTAATGTTAATACTTAATAATGTTAATACATAAATTAATATTTTGATCCTCACTATAACATAATTTCAATTATAAACATTAGTCTGATTAACCCTTTGCGGACGAGCGGCGGATATATCCGCCCAAGCCTTTTTACCGGGCGTGTTCCGTTTGACCACAGTACGATTCGACACCG
>NW_018020879.1:164550-172782 GCF_002006095.1 Pseudomyrmex gracilis | reverse complement strand
TGTCGAATCGTACGGTGTCGAATAATTTGGTGTCGAATAAATCTGTGTCGAATCGAGCGGTGTCGAATCGTACTGTAGTCAATAGAGTATCACCCCTTTTTACCGTTGCGGACAAGTGTCGGATATATCCGCCCAACTCTCGCGCTGCGGCTAGCGTACGTCTGCCGTCGTAGGCGATAAGATACACATGAGGATACTAGCCTAAGACGTCAAGTGGCCTCTCAATGAAATTAGAGACGACTACATTTGTTTGTTTACGATTTTGTTAGATTTCATAAAAAAAGTTATTTGTTAGTAAATTTGTTTGTTTATAATTTTTAGGATTTTTTGAATAATTTATTTGAATAAAGCCTTAATTTGTAAAACGCAAATATGCGACGTGAATATTTTCTTTACTGCACGCTCCAATACCTGTCGTCCACAGCGACGCTCACCCGTCGAGCGTCTCCGTCCGCAAAGGGTTAATCTTCAAGTAATTGTAATATATGTTTAATTGATTACATCGATCTGCAACCTTATTCAAATGAACAGCGCTTATTTTAGAATAGAATTTTCTGAACAATAAACCCTTCTTATTTTATTTCTCGCGGAGACGGACCCGACCAGTGACTCGTAGTTAAGTGGTGTTGACGTATTTAGAGAGTAATGATCTTCTTATAAACACAGTTCAGACCGAAATTCTCTATCAACTTAGACCACAACTTAATAATTGTGATTACAAAATATTGCAACATTCAAATCCATTGTACCGACTACCTAAAATGCCATTTTTTAGACTGTCGAGCGTGAAGCTTTATGACCATGACCATACTCGCTACTTCAACAAAATTAATTATAATCTATTCATGTCATCTTACTCAAATTGAAATTACGACAACCTCTCTATAATAATAAACAATTATGATTGTGTTTTTATATATATATTGTGAAATTCAGCTTCAATTAATTTAACTTTTCTAGACCTCGTTTAACCAACAAGTAAAAAACAACCACTCGTTTCATTCTCTCAATTTTTCATTAAATTGCTGGGTTCCGTCTTTGATAATTGAGACTCGCGTCTTAGACGTAAAAGGGAACCGACGAGTGAGAATATGTCAGATAAAGAAAAATCGATAAATTTTGTTGATCTGTCTGTGTTGCTGAACTGTCTCGCTCGACCCGTGCATTCTTGACTTTCTTCTTTGTGTCAGTGTGTCGGGATTGAATTCATGTCGGTTTGCTTTAATGTGTTAGTGCGCAGTCACGTACCCCACTAGCGTCTAATAGTAATCATAGGCTCAGGACGTAACAATGTTATAGTATATGCTGTTATATACATTAACTCCTCCCATACGTTGCTATGGGTAACACTGTGAGCGGGCAAAACGCGTAAGACAACCCGATACTTATTCGCGGATCTTTGTTATTTAAGATCTTGATAACTATTGCAAATTTCGCAAAATGGTATAGGACTTTTTGATTCAGTTTTATTCCATCTACTTGCCTATAAGAGATGTTACACCAATTGTTAGACACTCTGTATATGGGTGATTCTCTGTGAACGCGTAAATTTCAACTTTCAGTTTTGATAAAAAATAATTATTATTAACTAACGGATAGCGGTGAATTATGTTTCTTCATACCAGTTTAAGTCACCATTCGTAATATGAATACGTGACTATGCAATATAAAAAACTTATCTATGTTTTTTATGTCAATATACCACGGAGATTACAGTCCACGGAGATTACGTTTTTTGAGAATTACCCATATATTGTTACGTCCTGGGGACTCCACGGGCTCCTTTTTCTTGCAACGCGACGCGCCAACGCATAACAAATTTCCCTTTTAATAAATAATAAAAAGCAATAAATAATCCGAGCAGACCTCCTATCGTTTGGAGACTTGAACTCCAGACGATGGGAGAGCAAACGGAAATCACATCGGCGCCCAAAAAGATAAACCGCGCCTAGTAATAACCCGAAATTTTAAACTTATTGTTTAAATCATCCTAAACAAACCCGGATATCTCCGGGCCAGGAAGAACACTGCTCATAAAAATTAGAGCAGCCGGAGCAAATAGAACTCCGACGCCACGAATAATCCACAAAAACTTTATTATAAACAAATAGCAAAGGGTCTAGGTAGCGTGATCGAAAACCAACACTCTCCTTTTTCCCTTCTCCGGAAAATCGGACGAGCCGACCGAGCCGAGAGATCGTCGCCGATTGGCGATCTCACGAAGTTTACCCGGCCAACTAATCAACAAATAGGAACCAGCGAAGGTTGACCGAGTTTTCCGATTGGAAGAGTCTTCGCTTACTCAGAATTGTATATAAGCCGGGACTCTCGGGATCAGAACCATAGATCGGGATAGAGCCGCAGATTTTAGAAGTACCACAGCGAGTGAGTAACAGTGAGTGCAGAATGTGAGATCCCAGAGTGAACTACTGTGCCGCAACAGCCTAGAACCTTTTATAAATCAACATCACTGATCCGCAGCAAATAGTAAGTCCACATTGTAATTATTTTTATTTGGAGGTTCCACTGTTCGCGTACTTACCTCCCGACTTTGCGACTGATTTTCGGAGAAATCGAGAAAAATGATTAAAATAAACAAATAGATAGACGCGCTCAAAAATCCGAATTTTTCGAAAGAGCTACTCACGGTGCATAGCCGTTTTGGGTGGTATTAGAATTTTTCGGAAGAGCTACTCACGGTGCATAGTCATTTCGGGTGGCATTCGAATTTTTCGGAAGAGCTACTCACGGTGCATAGCCGTTTCGGGTGGCATTCGAATTTTTCAGAAGAGCTACTCACGGTGCATAGCCGTTTCGGGTGGCGTCCGAATTATTTCTTTTTTCTCCCTAAATCACGGAAACAAACAAAGCCCGCTTATCTCCGAATATCAGTCTTAGAATCATGACACATCCAAATTGATTCCTATCATTAAATCTATCCTAAGAAATGAAACAAAACCGAATTTGTCAATTGACATAAGGAAATACATTTCTAAGATGATCTAAGTTGCGTAAATACGAGTTAAAGAGGCTGGCTGCACTAAACAACTCGTATTCCCCCTCTCTCTCACACTTGCACCCTAGCTTATAGATTACTTTGTACGAAACGATTATGCGCTCCGTCATTGTATTAGTTTCAACACACCTGTATGTTAGTAATTTGCTAAGATTTGTCTTTTTTTTAATAAATATAACTTTATAATGTGTGGAATCAAACTAAAGAATTATTCTTTGTTATCCTTCTCTTCGTACAACCCACTCTCACTTCCTTGTTAAAATCGCTAGATGCCGTTCTTGGTAAATGAGATTTGCGTCTCAGACCTAAAAAGGGACCAACGAGTGAGTGTTCACTAGACAGAGTAAGATCGGCGTACGCCGTTGACCTGTCGACGAATATAAACAAACTCTTTCGACTCTCTCACAGCGGGACTTCCGTGTCCACTGTAAAGAGAGATATGGAAAACGACGCGTTTACTGTTGCGTCACACCACAGCCCGACCGTATCCATGGGCCAGGACGTAACAATATCTTTCTTTCTCTTTCTCTTTAACTCTGTTTTTCTCTTTCTGTCTCTGTATTTCTCTTTGTTTTTTTTCAGTTTTTTTTGATAATCTCTCTCTCTCTTTGTGTCAGTTTTTTGCTGATTTGTAAGTACCGCTCAGACGTGTTTAATTTTGCTTCGTATCACAGTGAGATAGAAACTTAAAAAAGCTGTCAAAAATAAAACTGTCGACGGATTTGCGTAAAACTTAGTACCTAGAGGTTTTTGGGACAGCTGATTTCGAATCTGAGTTAAAAGAATAAAATCCAATATGGCGGCCACAATTACAAAATTTTGACGGATTTACATGAAACTTGTTATTTAGAGATTTCTGGGATCGTTGATTTCGAATCTGATGTCAAAAGAAAAAATCTAAACTTGTGGATCCAATATGGCGGTCACACTTACAAAATTGTGACGGATTTGCATGAAACTTGGTACCTACGGAATTTTTTATAAGATTTTAAAATGTTTAAAAAATGTTTCAAATAAAAATCTATACTTGAACTTATTATGCACTGATTAAACAGGAATACTAGTAGTTATCAGAGCCTACCACAATCACAGTGGGAAAGAAACCCGAAAAAGTGGCTAAAAATCAACTAAAATTTTGCTGTTTTACATTCTCCTTTTTCGTCGGTTAATTGAACTTCATCTAATAACTTGAAAGTTTTTTGAAATCTAGATACATCTTCTAAATCGTAACAATTAGCATCAGTATTCGATTTGCTTTCAGAATTTGATCTAGGAAGAGCAAGTAGATTACAAACTTCAGGAGGAAGAGGTAACTGCTTTCTTTTACTGCTTTTTTGAAGACGTGAACTTAAATTTATACTTGAAATCAATAGATCGGAAGTATTCATAATACGGTTAAATAGATCTTTTATATTGCATAGTCGATTATGCTTGCGGCTATGACTGAGTCTGTAATTTTTGTAGTGCTTGTTCCTACTGGCTTCTTCATCAAGCATTCCAAGAGGCAATTTACTATATTTAATTATGTCTGCGCCGTGTATCAATATCTTATATACAGAGGATGGCATGTTGTACCAAGAATAAAGTTGAACGTAAAGTTTTGCAGTAGAAGTACATAGAACGTCAAATCGATTTACGTTAACTAGATGGCAAGATAATGATACTAACAAGGAAAGTGACGCAAGTGTCCCTCTCCGATTTTGATGAGCTTTGAATATATTGTAGAGTAACTAAAAATAAGAGACCCGTATTTTTTTATGTGCTTTCTCGCACGTTTAGAGGGTGACACTTTCTTGACAAAAAAACGGTGTTTTTCTTTTTATGCGAATGTTGTCAAAACGGTAAGAGATATAAAAACATATTTCAAATAAAAGTTACATGGTTTTTTATAGGCTGTATAACCGCGTAATTGAATGTTTGTTTAATTCAACAATTTTTTATTTACTCCCACTTTTTATTATTATTTTTTTCGCAAATTTCAAAATTTTTTTAAGAACAAGTTGTAGCATATAGTACGCTGAATGCAACCGTATATGATTTTATTATGTTTCAAAATCGCATCTTTAAAAAAAAAGCCGTTAATATCGCACTATGTATATCGCGCTGCATGACTCATCGTTTATGTCGCGCTTTTATCGTAAAAAGCGATAAAAAAACTAAAACAATGAAAATAGCACGTCGTCACGTATTTAATAACGTTCCATTCACAGATCAAAGAGCAAAGTTTACTAAATGTGTTGCTAAGGCATCCCTTCCCCATTGATACTTTATACTTTTAATTTATTTAACAGAAATTACTTTTCTATAATAATATATGTATATAAATTGTTATTATTATTTTAAATATAATGTTGATCGAAATGTCTCACTATTTAAACAAATCACATTGATTCCAGCTATCTCTATCCATGGTCTATCCTGATGGTCTGTCTATCCATGAATCTTAGCTCATTGATCTATTTAAAATTTATTTGTTAATTTAATTTATAATGCAATTCGTATATCAAGCTATGAGATAAACATAATTAATAATTATCCATCTTCCATCAATGTGATTTCAATAACAAAGCAATTGTTTTGTGTTTTTCTTTTTCTCTAAGAGAATGATGCAGTGTTGCCAGATTCTCAAATTGTCTTTTTCCAACCAGGCTTACCAAAATTCTCATTATTTCCCATATTTGTTTATTTGTACAAAATGAACTATTCTTACCTGTGATAACTACTTTTTCAACATAACAGTCCAGGGCCTTAATTTTTGAAAAACTTTCGCACGAAACTCTATTGTTAATGTCACATGTACTATATTGTTGGTTCTAAAAGTAAGAACAAAATCACGTTTGATTGCTACAAAGCAACTTGTTCTGCTTGCACAATACACCAAATATAAGAAATTAAGTTGTGACTGACTTTCATATCGTTATTAAGGCAATTAGGATACTTACGTGGTTGGCACCACTTGGTTTTCCCTCAACTAAATAAGAAAATGTTGCAGATGATGATCTTTTATAGAAAAATTCACATCAGAAAACCAGGAGAAATTTCAGAAACAAAGAGAAAAAAACACGCACGCACTTACAAGTGTATTATACATTTACACAGTTTACAAAACTTTGAACACAATATATTTTGAACTTTGAACACAGTAAATAATTGAGTTTCATCACTTTTTTGTTCGCAGGAAAACACAGAAAATTTGCAAAACGCGTCCGTTCGTGGCTGTCACAATCTTTTGTTTTTTGGCACATTTTTACATAACAAAGATTGAGTTCCGATATTCACTGCCAGTACTAAATATCTACACTTTACGTTACATGTGCTATAGATTTTCAGTACTAGTAGTGAATATCAGAACGCAGTTGAAATTTGTGTCTCTTCTCTTTTCTTTTTTACGGCTACATCTTACGGTTTTAAGGCCTGTTCTACAATACAGTCGTAAGCTGTAAGAAATTGACCAATCACAGACAAATCACAGAAGAATAATCGATTGTGATTGGTCAATTTCTTACGACTTACGACTTACGACTGTATTGTAGAACAGGCCTTAAGGGTCGTCTACAATGGAGAGTTTTAGACCGTAACAGTAAGAAATTGACAAATCACAATCGATTATTCTTCTGTACTTTGTCTGTGATTGGTCAATTTCTTACTATTACGGCCTACAACTCTCCATTGTAGACGGCTCTTTAAAGACCATTGCATAAATCGCCGTACCGTAAAACATACCGTAAGAATTAACCAATCAGAATGTACCCTATACCCTTACCACTTTCACAAATGTTGAAATTTTTAATATAATTGGTCAATTCTTACGTTACGGCTACGGCGATTCATGTGCGAAGCCTTGACTAACTTTTAGTGGACCTTAAAGCTTGTTTATGACTATCTGTCACGGTACGACTTTTATGGCCGTTACAATCTCTTTTTTCATCGTCAAGGCCTTGACGATGTAAAATTTCCCATTTTTAGGTGTTTTTTTTTTAAAAACTTCCCATTTTTCCCTTTTGGTTTTAAGTGGTCAAAAATTCCCATAATATGGGAAATTTCTCTCGATCTGGCAACACTGGGATGATGAATCTTCCTATTTTACCGGCGCTTTTTATTGCACTACTTACTCTGCATCTATTGATCGGAATGGAAAACGCTTCTCCAGAATAAAAGAGAATATGCTAAAATGGCCCGGATAAAAATCAACAAGAAAAGCGAAAAAAAGTTTATGGATTATTATCACGTAGACAACATTTTCACTTTGTATACAAAAGTGGCAGTACGAATCATAACACAACTTGTCTGAGCCATTCTACAGGCATAAACAAATATTTTGATTGTTTTAGAAATAAATTTTGAAGCTTGTAAAAAGAGAAAATGTGACAATAAGATTAGTGCAGAATTGCCGGAAAAACTCATATATCTATCTTTGTCTCTCTCATGTCTCTCTATTCTTGTTTTCATTCGACTCGGTCTCAAGAGATGGCGTCAGCTACCCGACAGCGTAGCTGCTAAGTGGCATTTATGGCGGACTTTTTTTGTCAGTTCAACATCCTCTTAATGCTCTTAAACGTTCTATCCACGAGCATTGCACCACCGTGGCAAATCTTCTACTGTCTAGTAAAAATACCCTTGAGAAAAAAACAGATTGAATCTGCGTTTAGAGTCTGTAGAAAAGCGTTCCTCGAGGTTTCTACTGCTTATCTCTGTTTACTTAAGAAAAACTCTAGTGAGTCTGCTTGTTTATTCGTTGGCAATGTGAAAAACATGATTGCCAGAGCTGTTTCTGACTTGTATGGATCGCTCTCTACCTTTGATGGCGGTGCCTCGCTTTCAAAATGCGCCACCTGAACGCTCGTATTCTTCAGTATTAAAAAAAACCGTTACGCGCGGTCCTTCTTTTGAAGTTTCCAGGACGACTTTTATTGTACTAACAAAAAATATATGTAATACATTTGTGTCTTCTAATAATACTAAAACCGCTTTTTAAAATGCAATCCGGCCTGCAAATTTTAACCTTAAGGTAAATAAAGTTGTATCTACACATAGAAATGGAGTGCGTATTAAGGTCCACACGATTGACTTACCTAAAAAGAACACTAATGAAATTAATCAATGAATCGCTCGTGAAA
Organism: Pseudomyrmex gracilis; assembly: GCF_002006095.1. NCBI lineage: Eukaryota > Metazoa > Arthropoda > Insecta > Hymenoptera > Formicidae > Pseudomyrmex > Pseudomyrmex gracilis. The sequence goes on along the minus strand of NW_018020879.1, from coordinate 164,649 downwards.
TAGTCATAAATTGAGTTCAAGGGCCGATGCGAGCAGTAAATACAAGCTGGTCGTGTATGAGAATAAGTCTTTATTAAATAAACAGACGTTTCGGTCACA
>NW_018020879.1:155160-162250 GCF_002006095.1 Pseudomyrmex gracilis | reverse complement strand
GATTGGTCAATTTCTTACTATTACGGCCTACAACTCTCCATTGTAGACGGCTCTTAATTGTAACAATCTTTTCTCCATCTTTTTCTTTATGAGATGATACGATATATTTATGTGTTTTGTCCTTGATTTCTCAACCTAGCTTTTTGAAAAATCAATCGCCACCCTATTGTCGCAATACAGCTCGACATCACCTGTAACTAAATTAATTAATTTAGTTTCATTAAAGAACATTTTTATCCACATTGCCTCTTTCACTCCGCCGGACAGTGATACATATTCCGCCTCCATCGTAGAAGTCGCTATGCACTTTTGTTTTGCGCATCTCCATTGTACAACGTTTTCTCCGATCTTTACGACCAATCCCGAGAAAGAGTGTCTGTCGTCCAAATCGGCTCCCTAGTCGGCATCACAATATATACGTATGTTCTCTTCTGTCCCAGCTCTATACGTCATCCGATAATCTTTAGTTTAGTTATTATAACGTAAAATATGCTTTGCTTGATGCCAATGCTTCTCTCCTGGTTTCGAATTATACTGTGACAACTTCGTTACGGCGTACGATATATCTGGTCGCGTATGTAGGGCCAAATACATCAGTGACCCCACCACTTCTCTGTATGGAACTTGCGGTACATGTTGTTCGCCATCAACTGCTACTTGACTACCTCCTTTACACAGTTTTACTCCGGGATCCAACGGGGTTGCTGTCTTGCGGCATTTAGACATATTAAATCTTCGTAGCATCGAATTTATACATGCTTCTTGCGACAAACTAATGGTGTCTTGATCCTCCTCTATCTTTACTCCTAGGGCAAAGCTAATTTTACTTAGATCCTTGGCTTTATATTTCTTGATAACCTTATTCACGATACTTAGGGTGCGTTCCGTTTTTCGCATAAAATGCATGAATGTTTAATATAGAGCATGAATTGCAGAAGCCGTTCCGTTTCTTCATGCACGCATTATATGCTTTTATAACGGAACGGATTTTATGCAATTCATGCGGCTAACTTATAAACTTAAAACAGGTCTCCTGAGCTATTAGCAAAGAAGAAAAGATCCTATTGCACAATGGAAGAAATAGCGATAGCGATAGAAATAACGCTAGTTTTAAAGAGTTTATATTTATAAATAACGGTAGGAACAGCGGAATCTAATATACAAAACTACACATGTATCAATGCAGATCAGAAAACGGAATAAGCAATAGCGAAAAATTTTTCGACAAGTTGGAATTCTGTGTCTATTGCTTATCGCTATCACTATTCTCTCGCATTGTGCAAGAGGCTAAAAAAGAAGAGCGTGGATGACAATTTAAAAAAATCACAAATAATTTTTTTAATTACCGTTACATCTTTTACAATAAAAGAAGAAGATTCTTGTTTTACAAGTGATGAAAGCAGTGATGAAAGTGATGCACTTTCAAGTAGTGACGAAACTGAGTCCACGTTTGATATTCTGATGATAAAAAACAAGAGAAACAATTTCTCGTGAAAAATTAACAGATTATGTTAAACAAGTGGTACCAGGATACCACTCGTTTGTTTTTCGCGCGAAATGAGCTGCATAAAGTGCCTCAGCTCGCGAGGTAGGGCACTTCATGCGATCTCATGCACCGGAAGAGGCGGAACGATTGGGTTGGATCATGCATGCAGCAAGTGTGCATGAAGAGAAACGGAACGATTTTCTATGCTTCTATGCGTATCATGCGAGAAACGGAACGCACTCTTATAATTACGGCGTTGTCCGGACCAAAGAGCAATATGTCATCAACATAAACCAGTATCATCGTCGAGTTCTTCCACATATACACACAACTTGATAATTTCATTCTTTTGCCAACAACCAAGGTCAATTAAGAACCTATTTAATTCCTCATTCCAACTTCTTCCCGATTGTTTCAATCCGTAGATTGGACGTAACAACTTAGGTACGGTTCCGTCTTCAGCCTTGTACAATGGTGGCAGTCTCATAAATATCTCCTCCTGTAATTTCCCATATAGGTAAGCACACTTTATGTCTATGTGTCTTGTGTACCAGTGATGCTACAGTTAACGCCAACAGTAGAAGTATCAATGAAAAATTCGAGACTAGCAAATGCGTCTCATTATAATCTATTCCTCTTTGTTGTGAAAAACCTTGAGCAACTAATCTTGCTTTGTACCGCTGTACTTTTCCGTCGGAATCTGTTTTTACCTTGAAAACCCAACGGCAGCCAACGCACTTTCTGCCTTCCGGCAGCTTAGTGACTTCCCAAGTTTGTCTGTCTTCTAGGCTATTTAACTCTTCCTCGATCGATCGTTTCCACCGCGTAGCTTGTGGCGAACGTAGTGCCTCTTCTAAACTTTGCGGCTCGATTATTTCGGCGAAGTTTGCTTTGATATCGCTGCATTCTGTATCACACTCTCTTCTTTCTTCTTGACTCAAGACAGGATCTATTACTTCGTTGTTCACAGGTTTCTCTTTTCTTCCATAGAAGTTATTGATCTTCTTTTTGGGCCTACCTCTTCTGGGCTTACTTTGTGGTGCACTTGCCCCCACTATTTCGTCTTCATCGTTGTCTCTTTCATCTTTTACTTCATCCTGCTTCGTATGCCCAAATTTTGAGCTTACAGATTTGTCTTCTGTAATCTCTATTTGTGGTTCTTCTGCTTTGTCTTCATCTTCCGACCACACATCATTATATTTATAACCACACGGTTCTTTTCTATATATCCATTTATATCCATTTTTATCTTCTGCAAATTTGACATGTTTGGTAGAGATTACATCACCCTTTTGTGGACACCATAATTGATAACCACGAGTTTGACTGGCATAACCGACGAGGATGCAGGGTACCACCCTATTGTCTAGCTTTTTACGGTTTTGTTCCCGGGGTACCCGTGCATATGCCAAGCAGCTTTCAAGTGACGAACACTTAGTTTATTGCCAATCCACACTGCTAACGGCACGCGATTCTGAATTGCTTGATGGAACACTCTGTTCTTAATATAAGCTGCCGTTGTAACGGCTTCCGCCCAAAACCTTTGTGGTAGGCCTGCTGACTTCAGCATTGACCTCGTTAACTCCAGTAGTGTTCTGTTTACTCTTTCTTCTGCGACGCCGTTCATTTGTGGAGTGTCAACATTGGATTTTTTATGTTTTATTTTTAGGTTTTTGAAAGACGACGACAATTTGGTATTACAGTACTCTAATCCATTATCCGTAAGGAACCTCTTGACTTTTTTACCTTTCTCGCGCTCAACTCTGGCAATATAATTTGTGATAAGATGTTTTGCTTCACCCTTAGATTTCATGCACACTACATCAATCTTTCGGGAGAAATCATTAGTTATGAAGTATTCGCTGCCGCCAATAGACTTCACCGGAAGTGGCCCGCAAACATCGGAATGCACCAACTCGCAAACGTCCTTTGACTGTATTGACTTCAACTTTTTGCTCACTGTCCTCGTAGCTTTATCGATACTGCAAGACTCGCACGTATATTTTTCTATTTTACTTTCGTCTAACCCTACAACTTGATCAGTCTCAGCTAACGTCTTTATAACTTGATTATTAACATGACAGAAACGTTTGTGCCAAACTTCATGATCTATATTCAAAACATTGGACTCCACATATTTGGGTGGCTCTATTTCTACAGAACCTCTTACAATATACAAATCTTTATTTCGATAAGCTTCGCATACGACTTCTTTCTTTTTCACGTCCATAATAGTTATCTTCCCGTCTTTAACTCTCAACTCTTTTCCTCTTTTGTCGATTTGTGAGACCGACATCAAGTTTTTGCGTACATTAGGAACGTAATAAACGTTGCGTAAAATAACTCCCTTTTCTTGATTTCTAACATATGTTCTCAATACAACATCTCCAATACCTTCGGCACGTAATACTGAACCGCCTTGTTTGTCTGGGTCTGCCGCTGTGTTGATTATTTTCGAGTTTATATTTTTAAACTTAAAAAACCATTCTTTTCTCTTGCAAATGTAGTGCATCCATTGTCCAGGATCCATGTCTCTTCAACGTTCACATTATTTAATGAAACCAAAAATGCAGAATAGTCTTTCCACGACGCTGTGTCTGTTTTCTTGGAAACCTTGTCTACTTTTACTTTACAGTTCTTAGAAATGTGGCCTACTTTCTTGCATCTATAACAAACAACTGACTTTTGCTCGTTGCTATTACTATTGTGGTGAATTAACTTGGATGTCTTCTTGTCTGACTTCTTAGTCTGTAGAGCCTCTTTGGAAGTACTCATTTCAACGTCCTGCCTTGTCTTACGTCTATCATACTCTGTTAACAAAACTCTCTTTACCTCTGTTGACGTAAATTTATCATCTAGCTAATGACATGTTCAGGCCCTCATAGCTATTAGGTAATCCAGCCAGTAACACATATGCCACTTCATCACCAGGCTCTGCTCCTGCCTCTCTGAGGTTAGTTGCTAAAGTTTTTACTCTCACGATATAAACAAACATTGTTTCATCTTCCTTCATTTTTACATGGTGAAACTCCTTTTTTAACTGCATTATTCTTATTCTAGAGTTTGGTTGGTGTATCTGTTCTAACACACGTCATGCTTCACAGGCTGTGGTGCAGTCCTCAGTATGGATTTGTTGATCAGGTTCTATATTTAAACTAATGACAGATAACGCTTTATTATCATTTAGTCTATAAGATCTTTGTTCCGCTAGTGCTTTTGCTAGAGCAAAACTGCTTAAATATGTACTTATCACACTGCGTTTATTACGTATATATATATAAGAATAGTTAAATTAAAAACGATATAAGTTTAGAGTTACAAAATACATTGCACACGCTTTGGTATAGAAAAAAAAACGTGACGAGCAAAGAATACAAAAAGGTAGGTAAGCATGTACATAGAAGCGCACACGTTAACGCAGACCACGCCACTCATAGGACATGGGCGGAACTACTCTCTACAGAATTATTAATAGAATCTATTACTTAGTAATTGTTGAATTCATACGCTGGTGGAAGAAGCGGTATTAACCTTTTTGCTCCGGGGATTTTTCCTTTAAAATTGACCTCGCATTTTAGCTGAAAAAGTTAATAATAACTTGCTACCCCCCCTTCAAAGTTAATTTTGAAGGTCAAAGAAGTAACCAGGATTTTTTTCAATTTTTTTCCTAAATTCAGTGCATTAAATTGACCTTATAAACATCTATTACGTTCGCTTTTCTTGCTGGTCCATATATGGACCAGTCCCGGAGCGAAAAGGTTAAAAGTATCAGACCATCTTTGATAGATGTACAAAGTATTGCGAGACAAACTCTAAGTGTCTCAGTGGCCTAACAGGGAAGGCGACGGTCCGGAAAGCCGGAGATTCCAGATTCGACTCCTGGCTGAGAAGTTTTTTTTTACAATATTTTAAAAATTAGTTAGGAAGGTATTCGGATCCTTTATATATGTAATGCAAAATTCGCATTCTATATGATTTAAAGAATTATAATTTCAAAAAACTCACGTAAAAAATGTTACACGTGAACACATATATATATATGCATACATTTGCATTCATATATTTATGCATATACTCACATTTCCGCACAACATCCTGCAAAAAGCTCTTAATAACCTTGTATTCATATATTTATTACTTTGTTTATTGTTTATGTTCTTCTAGTTCGTGATTTTGTCCCTCTTATTGCATCCCCCTCAAAAATTCACGTCACCACTCTCTATATAAAGCGACGTTTAATCGAAAGCTGTTCTTTATTTTTTCTCGAGAGGGGTGTAGGGGGAGAGATAAAGCCGCTCTCCTTGCGAAGAAGCAAAGCCCCCTTCTGTTTACACGCTTACAACACAAACAAAATGTACATGGTGTTGGAAAATAAGAGTTCATCTATGAAATTTTTTTGTTTATAACTTTTTACCAAACAACGAGCGACGGCTAAAACTTTCACCTTATTACTCAGGGAGTTGACCTTGATAACATATGTTAGAATTGTTGAGAGCGGAGGGGGTGGTCCGTATAACTGCATATTTACCATATTAACACTAATTTTCTTAAATTAATAATTAAAAATACTTTTTTGTTTTTTTTAATAAGACGTACATATTGGCCAAGAGTGGATTTTTACTCACTTTTCATTTATGTTCTTTATATTTTTCATTTTTTTAATTATTCTATCATGGTTTTAATATTTTTCTATTTAATTGAAATGTTTTTTTAAGTTATAACGATGCATATCGTTACGGCCGGGACCGACCATCCGCCCCGGCTAAAAACACGGCGCTTAGCGCCAAATAATAACGTAAAATCAGCGTATATTAAATATACGCTGACGGCCTGTGCGCCGCCCGCACCGCGCGTTACCCCGCGCCATCAAACGGCAGGCGCGCCGCCCGCACCGCGCGTTTCCTCGCGCCACGAAGCGGCCTGCGCGCCGCCCGCACCGCGCGCTTCTCCGCGCCTACAAGTGCCAGCTGTTACCGCGCCCGCACCGCGCGCCCCGCCGCGCCACGGAAATAAGCTGCAACAAACAAATATATGTTTTTCCGCGCATCCTTGTCAACCCCCGCCCGCGGGAAATTGCGGGTATAAAAGCCGGGCCAAAAACCGAGGAAATCAGATCTGCTCCGATCTCCGGATCTTACGAGTGGCAAGCAGGGAAGCTTCTTCTCAGTCGGGCAAACCGACCGCAACTCAGAGATCCGATCCGCTCCGAGGGAATCTTAGATTCTCTGCCGGGTAAACCGGCATCCGCTCCGTTCCATTAGAACCGTGCGTGGAGAATAGCGTATTCTCCGTCGGGCCGACCAATTCTTTCCGTTGGAGCCGCTCCAGGGGAATAAGCGAAGAGCGAAAGTAAGAAAAGCCTAGCGTAGAAGGACCGGCCGAACGACCAAGTCTACTTTTCGGAAGAAAGTGACTTTTCGGCGCGGTAAATATTTTTCCTCAAGAACCGATAAAATTCAGTTTGTAACGCGACATTGTGTAAATCTCTTTTCAATAGAAAAAGAGACTTTTCCCCGCGATAAAAACTGTTTCTCGCGATAAAACGCGTTTTCGAGCGTTACCGCGGAACTTGCGCTCCAGGAAACAAAACATCTAGCCGAGGCT
>NW_018020879.1:150641-155085 GCF_002006095.1 Pseudomyrmex gracilis | reverse complement strand
TTTTTTTTGTGTTTCTTTCCGGGGAATTAAACGAACCGGCTAAAAACGTGACTTTTTCACACATCGTTTTGAGAATCACCGCACAGTAAATTCTTCGGTTTATTCTATTATTTTCTTTTCTTTATGTTTGTACATATTATTTCTAATTCTGTTTTATTTGAATAAATCTTACTCGTTTTGTTACTTTAAATCACCGAGTTCACTCTTTTTCTTACCTTTCCCTGATTCCGACGAGCTACTCCGCAGCAATTAAATTAACTTAAAAGAACGGAACATTTCTCACGAAAAGTAGGACCGTTACAAAGTAATAAATACAAGAACGAGAACGAACGGCGAAAAACGATAAACAGTGGCCAGCGCGAGGCATAGCCGCTCGCGCTGGCCGCGTACGCTAGAAGCTATATCAAAAAAAAAGAACAGCAGATAATTTTGTTCTCTTTTATCGCCCGAAGACGGCCGAAGCGTCGAGCGCACACGTACACGCTTGTGTATCCCTTCCACTTGCTGCAGCATGCTGTAAGAAAGCCGAAACTGCGAACACTGCATAAAGTCCTCTTTTTTTTGTTTTTACAACACAAATGTTTTTCAATAGTTACTTTGAATGTTCTTTTTGTTGGTGTGTAAGCGTATAGGCAAGAGGACTTTGCCTTTCCTTCTGCTCCCCTCTTAAAAAAACCATGTATATACTTTCAAACATTTAATGGGATCGTATGCAATGACAAAATAAGAAAAAATAAGGAATAACTTATATATACAGAGTTTTTATATTTAAAAAAAAAAGATAGAGGAAAAAGGCAATAACAAGCTAACACCTAATGTTTGGATAAAATCCTTTTTTAATTCGAAGATTTTAAAAAATGTTAACTAACGTTTTGATCTACTATGGAATCTTCTTCAGTGTTTTAATAAAAAATTACAAAAAAATCATGATCTATTCAAAATCATGAAGAATATGGATAAGAAAAGATACGTAGATTACATAGATATTTAGTATGAGAAAAAGAGAGACGAAAATGGCAGCCAAGTAACCGTCCGTATTATGCAAGAGAACGCAAAACGTCCTCCCGCTTCGAATGCAACTGACAGACCGAGCGGTCCCCTTCATATTCAATGTACATGTAACGGTCTCACCTCCACCACAACGCTTTAACCGAACGAAGACTAAGTCGTCTTGTAATTTTTCAATAATAAAAAATATGATTACAGCTTGTCCGACATGACGTTAATTGAATTGATGTGTATCAATTCAATTTGTAATTTGATGTGTATCAATTCAATTTGTAATTTGATGTGTATCATCTTGGAAACGGATCTCTTGAAAAAGGAAGATTTTTGTCCAAGACTTCAACATTTTGCCAATTGAAATTGTGGTCTGTGTCAATTTTATGCTGTGTAACTACAGAAACATTCTCCACGCGACGATTAATTTGATTTTTGTGTTCGGAAACCTTAGTTTTGAGTTGTCTCATAGTCTGGTCCACGTACAAAGCATCGCAATTATTACATTGCAACTTATAAACTACTTTTTTTGTTCAGTATTTACAGGATCTTTAATATTTTTGATAAATCAATTCAATTTATTGAGACTTCTATAAGCTAATATATTTCCATCTCCCGTTTTCAACGATTTTGAAATTATGAGCGATATTTTATTAATAAAAGGTACAACGAAATAATTTTTAACGGTTTTTGAAGTTGGTGTGGACTCCAAACTGTCCAATATTCCGTTAATTTTATTCGCAATCAGATATTTTACCCGGTCATTTATGACTTTAAAAATTATTTCCAACCGATAGTTGTTGGAGATGAGGATGGTGATTATAAATTTTATATTCTTTGCTTGAAACACAGGGTGGGACAACAACAGAGCTCGGAGAGAACCCAGCGCACAGAATCAAACGGACACGGCAAGGTGTATCAATCGGACACAATAAGAAACAGACACACGACAGACTTAATCGGACACAGTTTCAATCAAACACGAGTAGAAACGGACACACGACAGTTTCAATCGAACACAGACGCAACCGGACACAGTCTCAATCGGACACAGTCGAAATCGGACATAAGTAAGAAGCAATGTGCATCGTGACAATTAATGATAATAGTAACACAAGTTAGGTTAGGTTTGATTTTTTCTGGGAGGGGGTGCAAAGGGAAGGGCAGAGCCTCTCCCCCGCCCACACGTGTACAATAATGTGTGATGCAAACAAACTATTTACTTGTGAAATATACATGATATCGGAAAATGTAATGTGTCCAATTGCGTCTGTGTCCGATTGAGACTGTGTCCAATTACGTCTGTGTTCGATTGCGATTGTGTCCGATTGATACACTCTGCCGTGTCCGATTGTTTCTGTGCGAATCTCAGCGGACTCACTCCCGCCTGAAAATGTGGGTTTATGGTACCAGTTGCACATGATTATTAGACACATCAGTTTGACGTCTAAAAAGCTCAAAGAATTTCCATCTTGCGTCTCAATCGTGAACTTCAATCTGTCATTATATCCGTTGAAATTATCCAAAAGATAATTTAAATCGTTGGCGGGCGCGGTTAAAATAATGTCATCCACAACGGTAATAAAAAGTGAGTCTAAATTTTAATTTTTTTAAAACGGAAACTTCCAAATCTTGCATTACTATATCCGCGATAATAGGAAACAACGGAAAACCCATCGGTACCCCAAAGGTTTGCTTATATATATTATTGTTAAACAAAAACTTTTTAGTTTTTTCTTATATCAAAGGTGGATAATGTTCAGTCATATTGTTACAAAACGCTTATATACATTTAGTAAATGCGTAAACAGCATACATTCGCGATTTAAATTCACATCTGCTCCACCGTGAACATTTAATATACGATCAGTAAGAAAATCTATTAATTTTTTTGCTGTTCTCAACAAGAGTTAGAAATTTGTGTAGTCACATGTTGAAAGCTATTACCGAACTACGAGAAATAGTGAAACAAATTCTTGACTAATTATGACTTACCTTGTAGATAATTCAATTTGAATTACCTTGTAGCTTTGTTTACATTCTTCAACACATCAGTTCGATATACACAAACTTTACTGTTCGTAATATCATTTTATAATATCTAGAATAAAGCATTAAATTTCAGAAACTTCAAATTGTCATATACGTTAAATCAAGACCGTCCCCCGCGAAAAGTTTTTAGATAATTACTCAATATGATCTGCCCTACAACATATCTAAAGCGCAACAAAATCAGTGAGGTTTGACCTAAAATGCATATTGACCAAAATGGTTTAAAAAGTTGTAGTAATACGACCCATAATATGTTTGTACATCTTTTGTAATATGCTTATAAAATATCGTGAGAGGCAAAAGGACTCACGTAAATCAAGCACTCCAAAGGGATGAAAGTTCTGCTACGTCCATGTCGTTCATCCTGGACAATGTTACGGGACAAAGTACGGGAAAATATGTGTCAATCAGTCAAGAGCTGGTTGACTAAGCAGAATCAGTCCAGATAACGCAGATAGAAAACAACACACGCACACGTACATACACAGAAGTAGAAGGCGGCTTGGAGTCAAAAAATACGCACACTGTATGGAGATAGAAGTTTTATACTTAAATTAAAATCTTTGACTGTAACTCAGTAAAAAATGATCCTTTAAATAATAAAAAACCGTTGTATTTATCTTATTATCGATTACAACTTTCGTTTCGAAACAAAGTCGACTTTCATTTTAAAAAATGACTATGAGATCTCGAAAGTGGCGCCATCTAAAATTAAATTAATAACGTCATCATCTTTCTTCTTTGAAGCCAACTTTTGTCTGAACTATTTTTTGCAAAAACTTTTCTTTTTCGAAATATTTATATGTATTGAATAAAATGGTCTACCCTGTACATACAGGTTTTATTTTAATTGCCGCAGGCAAATATCTCAAAAAATATAAAAGATACAAAAAAATTGTAGACAAAAGTTTGTATAGTTTTGAGGCCGACATAAGATGGTGCTATTAATTTGTCCTTGAATAATTGTTTAAAGGTCACATAAAGATCACTTTTAATTTGTTAAATAAAACTCTTTATTTTTCATTGCATTTTCTTACAGCTTATCTCGAGAGCTGTTCAAAACACTATAATCAAAAATAGTGTGGATAAGGCAGTTAGAGCTTAACACCGGTGTTGATGTGTGGATGTGTAAGTAGTTGATTTATTTAAACTAAATGATAATGTATAATAGACGTTTCGACCTTCTTTTTAGGTCCTTATCAATATCTTCTACAATAAAATTATAAAAAAATTTTTTAAAATAATGATGGTCGCAAAAAATTGTTTAGAGAACATGTTACAATTGCAAACGCTTGAGATAAAAACTTACATAAAACGTTGATGTTATTTACTTCGCAATATGGTGTACATTTTATTCAAAACTTGTTATGACGAGAAGCTCAGTAGCAACTGA
>NW_018020879.1:141420-149741 GCF_002006095.1 Pseudomyrmex gracilis | reverse complement strand
CATCGTCAACGTATCGAACATAAAAAGGTGGAAGGAAAGTTAATAATTTTATGGAAGTCTGTTCGAGGTCCTGCATGACGATATCAGCCAGAATGGGGGAGAGAGGTGAACCCATGGGTGCTCCAAAGGTCTGTTTATAAAATTGGTTATTAAAAAGAAAAAAAGTTGAAAACAAAATTAATAGCATTAAAAAATTCTTCCTTCGGTAATGATGTTTCTTTTTTTATAATGTGCCATTTTTTTTCCAAGCCTCTGATTGCTAGATTGAGAGGGATGTTCGTGAATAAGGAGACGACATCGAGTGAAATCAGTTCAAACGAGTCTTCAAAGTTCACTTCAGAGATTAGCTTGGAAAGATGGAAACTATTGTATACGAAACTTGGTGGAGGTTTGAGGCTCTTGGAGATTATTTTGTGCAAAAATAAGGCTAGATTGTGTAACGGGCTATTAATTGATGAGATAATGATTCGAAGTGGATTGCCAGGTTTGTGAATTTTTGGAACACCGTAAGCTCTTGGAAGGATTGGTAATGAGGAATTTAAATNTCTGTGAGTGAGATCAGATATATAACTAAGAGACTTCCATCTTTTTAACAATTCTTTTAAAGAATTCAAGATGGAATTTACCGGATTTCTTTTGATAGTTGAATATGTGTTAGTATCAGACAGCATAATTTCCATGTCCTGATTGTAAGTGTCTCTATCCATCGCAACTACTGTATTACCCTTATCAGCTCTAGTGAAAATGATAGAAGGATGACGTTCAATAAAAGAAGTGGTGATTTTTAATGCGTTGTTAATGTCATCATCATATTCTGTTTTTTTAAACACAGAACAACTCATTTGTTTTAGGGTGGAAACAAACCTGCTGCGACTTTCTATTTTTTTGTTGTTAGCTACTTGTTTTATGTTAACTTCAAAATTTTTGATTAATTCAAAAATTAGTTTTGAATTATTAGTGGATGGAAGGCTAAAACTCTCACCCAATTGTAACAATCCTATGACCTCGTTAGGAATGTGGGTATTGGTGAGATTAATAAACCAATTTTTCCGATGGTCTAATAAAGAGCTAGGTTTGGAGTTAGAATTAAGATGTATGTTAATTGTGTGTGTGACAGGATCTTGAGGAGAAACAGAGAAGGAAAAATCGGAAGATGAATGTGTGAAAAATTGGTTGGAATTAGGTACTATGGATGGTTTTTTTCGGGTGGTCGCAAAGTAAGTTAATGTTGTATTTTTTATCCTGTCATTTTTTCGTCTCACCCATTCGAACTTGTTCGTCATCCTTCTCTCCTCACGGTAATGAAATTTATCTAATTTGTATAATTGAGTATTAAAAAAACCGCTATAAATCTTATACGGTAGTTTGTGTATTATAGTTCTGTTAATTCTAAAAATGTCATTGTAAATACGGTTTCGATATTTATACAAGTCTGTAATCTCTAGACGCAAGATTCCGAACGCTAAGAGTAAACGCTTGTTGTCAAAAACGCACGTTAGTTTGTGATTGCGCAAAGTCACTCGTGGAAAACAACAAGATCGGTGATGTAAATGTTGTGGTAGTAGATTGTGTTTTTTACAAGAATTGAGAAACGTAATTCGGTTATGAATCTTAACAAGTTCTCTGTTTAAATTGATCCATTGTTTTAGTTTGATTACTAAAAAAGATCCGTACTGAATACGAGTGGAATTGAAAAACTATAATCAAATATTTTTTCTCGGTTTTTACTCAATTTTACAGGAGAATCATACTTAAGTATGCTAACATTCATTAGGCTCCTATACAGCTGATTGTTTTTAGTTAAAATCGAGTAATTGTAAAATAATCGAGTAATCGTAAAACTAATTTTACAATTACTCGATTTTAACTGTAAAATTGAATTAAAATCAAGTTTTTAGTTGAAATTGGGGTGGCTCTTATTGCGACGATTTATTCGATAAAGAATGATGGCAAATTTTGCCCATTTTTTGGATCTCGAATTTCAAACTTTTTTTCATGGTAAATAGTACTATTAAATGAAACATTATCACAGTAAACTTTCAAGATGAGCATAGGCGCGGTTCCGGAGATACAACGGAGTAAAAGTGATGATTTTCAGTCAGGATGTATTGCATAAGAAAGAATGCGTGGCTGAAGTTCATGTAATAATGAGGGTATATAGTATTTTGTCGAATGGACATCTATGATTCATTGTTCAGAGAATGAACGATCTATTATTCACCGCCATTTCATTTATGGAAGGAGAGTGCTTTATAAAGCACCCTGAAAATAAATTCGTTTTCTAATAATCACTGACCAAGTCTTTGAAGCAATTCACTTACCGAGGAAATACTCAAATTGAAAGATAAAGTCTCGCTACATGACGCATTCACAAGTTCTCTCGCACACAGTTGAAGTACTTTACTATCATATGAAATACTATAGATTCCATGAATTTATTTATATACTATTCTCTCTAACCTAACCTATTCAATTTATAATTATTTTATTATTATTGTTGTTGCATCAGCCGTGTCGGTTGGATGTGCGTGGTTACGCTGTGGATATTTTTGGACATTTTCGGTGTTTTTAACGGTTATGGGCACGTTAAAATAATGACATAAAAAAAAAAAACTATTTTATTTATAACTTCTATTCTTAACATACAAAGATGTTTTTTCGGGTTTGAACCGCGAAGTGTCATTTTAGTGTCATTTTTATACCGACGTTTCGTGAACATTATAGCTCACTCCATCAAGGTTTAAAGAGCAGCCTGATACTGAGATGCACTTGGTCAGATGTCCCTTTTTATAGCGCTAGATTAAAATGGGAAGGGTGTGGTGGAGGAGGGGTGGAATGGTAAGAAGGAGGGGGAGGATGTGTTATGGCAAGATGGAATGCCATAGTGAACTAGTCATATGTCCATTGTCTCTATTGAGATTGTTTGGATGTTTGTATAACTCCAGAGATTCCATATACTTTCTAGAGAAGTAAGCCCTAGTTTTGTTTAGTACTTAGGTTTGGTCAAACATAATTTTGTGACCAGTTTCCAAATGGTGTTCTGCTAATGCCGATTGTGAGTAATGTTGTAAACGTACTGCTGACTGATGTTCTTTTAGTCGTGTGCTTATCATTCTACTAGTTTTACCTATGTATACTTTACCGCATGAACAAGATATTTTGTACACTCCTGGTGTGTCTAATGGCGGTCTTTTGTCTTTTGGATTGTTAAGAATCTGTCCTATTTTATTCGGTGATTTGTAGACCGTTTGTATGTTGTGTTTGTTCAGGATTCTGCCAATCTTATCTGTGACACCCTTTATGTATGGGAGGTAAGTGATTCGTTTCTTTAAGTTTGTTGTTTGTTCTGGTGCTGGTGTATGAGTAGTGGTAGAGGGTTTATTTTGATGTTTTTTAATTACTTTGTTTATTTGTTGCAGTGTGTAGCCATTTTGTTGTAGAGTGTTTTTTAATTCTNTGAGTTCGTTTTGAATGCTGTCTTTGTCGCATATAGTAAATGCTCTATAGATCAACGAGTTTGTCACAGCTTGTTTTTGGGCTGGGTGATGATGTGATGCCGGGTGTGAGTATCGATTGGTGTGGGTGGGTTTTTTATAGATTTGGTGGCCTAAAGAACCGTCTGGTTTTCTTGTGACCAGAACATCTAAAAATGGAAGTTTACCATGTTGTTCTGTTTCTAATGTGAAGGTAATGTTTGGGTGTTGTTTATTGAGAAAGTCTAAAAAGTTATAGAGTTCTTTCTCCCCATGTTGCCAAATGACAAAGGTGTCATCTACGTACCGGTACCATGTTTGCGGCTTTAGTGGAGCTTTTTTGATGGCCAGGGATTTGAAGTGTTCCATAAATATGGTTGCTATGATTGGAGATATCGGTGATTCCATAACTGCACTTGTGATTTGTTTATAGAATTGGTTATTGTAGTTGAAATAAGTTGTGGTCAGGCAATGTTCTACCAATGATATAAGGTCGGATGATAGTTGACCTGAAGATTTAATTATGTTAATGGTGTCATGGATTGGTACCTGCGCGCGCGCGCGCGCGTGAACAGGGACACAATATCAAAACTGACTAAGATGTCATTAGGTTGGAGTTTGATGTTTTTGATTTTAGAAATGAAGTCAGATGAGTTTTTTATTGTGGTGTCAGTTTTACCCGTGAGAGGTTCTAGTTTGCTGACCAGGAAGCAAGCTAGATCGTATGTAGGTGAGTTTATAGCGCTTACTATGGGTCTGAGGGGTATGTTGTTTTTATGGATTTTGGGTAGTCCATATAGTCTAGGTGGTACCGCGTTTCTGGGTATTAACATGTCTGGGATTGTTTTTCTCAATGAGATTGGTGGTGGGAGTTTTTAATAAAGCAGTAGGGTCTTTCTCAAGTTTTTCATATGTGGAGTCTGTAAGTAATGTCTGAAGTTTAGTGTCATAATCTGTTTTATTCATGATCACTGTTGTATTGCCTTTATCTACTGGAAGGATGATAATATCTGTGTCTTGATTTAATTGTTTTAAAGCACAGCGTTCAGATCTAGTAAAATTATGAGTTGGCAATTTTGATTTATTCAGTATGTTAGCCACTAGTCTGCGGATATTGTTAGCAATATTCCTTAGTATCAGGCTGCTCTTTAAACCCTAATGAAGTGAGCTGTAATGTTCACAAAACGTCGGTATAAAAATGACACTAACGCGGTTCAAACCCGAAAAAACATTTTTGTATGTTAATACTACACACCGCGAAAGCATCAAATATTAACTTCTATTCTATTTATAACTATTTATAACTATTTTTTGTTTCCTTGTTCTCCATTTTCTTGTTTATTGATTGCTGAAGTAAGTTTCTTGCTACTTTTCTTTTGTCTCATCCCAATTTTTGTTACATTTTCTTGTCTCTTCAGATATATTTGTTCATATCAACTTGTGAGAGACGAGTTAATTCACAGTAGAAAAGCATCCTGATCTGTGAGAGACGATGTCAAGTGTCACTTTAACTCTATCTATCTCGGGGAATTTTCATGCTAGACAAAAACTAAGGTCATATTCGAATCCGGCGTAAAAAATCCATAAAAAACGATATGTTTCATTTTGTTATATATATATTTTATTCCTTGGTATAGATACTTGAAGAGTTTCGTGTACTTTCATGGATGAGAAATCATCACTTTTATTTTATATCTTCGGAACTGTACCTATGCTCATTTTAAAATTTCTTTGGGATTACTGTTCCATCATACAATACTATTTGACATTTAAAAAAGTTTAAAATTTAAGGTCTAAAACAATGACTGAAAAACAGGTTTTTTGCCATCATTCCTTAATTTATTTTCTTTTGTTAAGTGTGTCATTATTACCTTGGCAGAGTACTCACCCTCAGAAATAGTTGATATGACTAGTATTTTGTACGCCGCTAATGCTAGAAACGCAGCTCGTTAATATTGAAATAAATATTCGGATAGACGACATTTCGATCATAAAACAATTTTGCGTTTAAGAACTAGAGCGTGTACAAGATTGATAAAACACAAACGTTCTGAAAAACCATTAAATAACGACGATGCTATTATTGTAATTACACTAGGAATGGTAATAATGTTTCACACATTAGTCAACGTCAAAATAATCGTAAATTAAATGTCTCTCACAACTGTAAGTAGAATTTTACGTGCCAATCATTCAATCTTTATCACATTACATTTAATCAGGAGCTTTCTAATTACGATAAAATTTTTTGTGTCACATTCTGCAGGTGGATTATAGATAAAATTCCACATTTTTGTTGCAGATTATATTTAGTGACAAGGCTGCTTTTGAGAGCAATGCCATGCTGAATCGACATAATAGCCATTATTATTATTCCATTATTATTGTTGCGCGGCGGACACCTTGTGTGTGTCACGGGAGCCGTGTGAACGGCGTGCGATCGGCGCGACTGTTTGTTGCCGGGCGACCGAAAGAGTTGTTAGAGTTGAACCGCGGCCGTGTTGCTGTCACGTTGCGTTTTGCGCGTTCGATCTTGTATTTTATTATTGTTAAAGGCTGTAATAAAGTGCTTTTATTAAGAAGTCGCGTCTCTCTCATTCTCGCGGACGTGTGCGCGAATCGCGGAAAGCGGTGACGGAGCGGAACCGCCATCGCGAGCGCAACATTTTGGGAGCTCGTCCGGGATCGAGCTTGAGAGAGCAGCGGCATGGCTCTGGTGCATTCGCCGCGGAGAACGCGCAGTCAAGTTGTGGCAGGAGCGGCAGAGATGTCGGCGGCGCCGGAGGCGGCGGCGGCACCGTCCGAGAACGAGACGCTGCGTGCGGTCCTGCGGGAGTTAGAGCAGCTGCGGGAGAAGCGTCGACAGGAAAAGGATTCGTTCCGGCAGAAGGAGCGGAAATTTGGCGATTTCGTGCGCCGAAAGGAGGAGGACATCCGTCGCTTGGAGGAGCAACTTCGCTGCGGTGCATCAGCCGAGTCACTTCCAAATCATTCTCCTGTACGGGCGGGGGAATCGACGGGAATAAAAATTAAGCCGGACGTGTTTGACGGGAGTGTTCCTCGCGCAGTTCGAGTTGGTCGCGCGTGCGAACGGGTGGAGCGATGCGGCGAAAGCAACGGTTTTGGCCACTAGTCTGAGGGGAAAGGCGCGCTCAGTTTTAGAGGGGCTGGAAGAGGGGTTCGGCTTCGAGGATATCCGCTCTAAGTTGGAATCGCGGTTCGGGGAGCGAGAACTTTTTCAAAGCTGTTACGCGCAATTTACTAATCGTAAGCAGAGGAGCGGAGAAAATTTTGCGACGCTCGGCGAGGATCTAGAGCGTCTGGCGCGTCTCGCGTATCCGGAGTGTACGCATGAAGTTCGCGAGAGAGTCGCTTGCGCACAGTTTATTGCCGCCCTCTCGGACAGCTTTGTCAAGCGTACGTTGCAGTTGGAGAACGTAACTTCGCTGAGGGCTGCTGTCGAGCGCGCGAAGGCGGTGAAAGCTATTCAAGAGAATAGTTTTGGGGCGAGCAGGGAGGCGCCGTATAATCTTAAGAGAAACGGCGAGCGGAGGTCGGAGAACGGAACGAAGAAGGGGCAAAAGCAGAGGGGGGATGGTGGACGGAAGGAAAGAGAGTGCTGGAAGTGCGGGAAGAAGGGGCACTTCC
Source organism: Pseudomyrmex gracilis (assembly GCF_002006095.1). Taxonomy (NCBI): domain Eukaryota; kingdom Metazoa; phylum Arthropoda; class Insecta; order Hymenoptera; family Formicidae; genus Pseudomyrmex; species Pseudomyrmex gracilis. The sequence continues at coordinate 142,620 of NW_018020879.1, read as the reverse complement.
GCTACGAGTGTCCGGCTAATTTGTCGGAAAACAAGGTTTAGTCGAGCTTCCAAGGGTGGGTTTGGCTATCGGGTGGGACACCCCGGAAAGGGTATTTTCTATTAAACGAGTTAATAATAAGGAAAATAATTTATTTGTTTATTCTGGTTTGTTGAACGGAAAACCGTGTTGTTTTAAGTTTGATACGGGCTCCGATGTGTCCATCGTGAATTTTAATTTTGTGAAAAGGTCACGATGTCAGAGATTGACGGAAGGACCGAGGTTGAGGTATCCTACCGGAGAGAGGGTTCCTGTTGAGTTCGGTTGTGTGGCTCTTGTAGTCGTGGGGGGGCATTCTTTAAGCATGCCTTTATTTGTGGCGACTATACTCGATGATTGTATCCTGGGTCTTGACTTCTTCAGGAGGACGGGGTTGGATAGGACAGTGGAGTCTTTCATTGTTGCTCCCCCAGATAAGGCGGAGGTGTTTTGTGGTCGGGTGTGTGACACTGCCGCAGGGGTTCCAGATACTTTAAGAGAATTCGTTGAGAGGAATGCGGTTGATTTGGATGAGGCACAGAGGAGCGTTTTTGCCGAATTTTTGGTTGAATTTCAGGATGTCTTCTCTGAACAGATCGTGGCTGGGAACTGTGATGTTCTTCAGCACGAAATAAATCTGCAGGATCCTCGGCCGATTAAGCAGGCTTCAAGGAGGATTCCGTTGGGGATGAGGGCTGAGGTGGAAAAGATTCTTCAAGAAATGAAGGATCAAGGGGTCATCGAAGAGTCTTTTAGCCCGTAGGTCTCCCCAGCAGTGATTGTGAAGAAGAAGGACGGGGGTTTGAGATTTTGCGTTGATTATCGTAAACTCAATGCGGTCACGATTAAAGATTCCTATTCCCTTCCTAGGATTGATGATTTTCTAGATCAATTGTCCGGGAATGAATGGTTTTCTACTCTGGATTTGAAGAGTAGGTATTGGCAATTGAAGATTCGGCCGGAGGACAGGGAAAANACTGCTTTCTCGGTGGGGAATGGACTTTGGCAATTCACAGTGATGCCGTTTGATTTGTGTAACGCTCCAGCTACTTTTGAGCGTGCGATGGAGCGAATTCTTCATCAACTATTGTCTAAGATTTGTTTGGTATATTTGGATGATGTAGTTGTTTTTGGTAAGTCTTTCGAGAAAATAGTGGCTAATTTGAGAAGGGTTTTTCTGAG
>NW_018020879.1:137399-138995 GCF_002006095.1 Pseudomyrmex gracilis | reverse complement strand
TGTTGTTGGCGTTCTATTTTTCCGTTTAGTTGCGTGTTACGTCGGTGTCCGGTTCGGCAGTCGTCGCGTCATCATGGTCTGCGCGGGACGCTTCTTCGTGGGAGTCGTCGTCGCCACGGAACGATCTTAGCGTCGTCGAAGTCTTTGTGGGACACTTCTTCGCGGGAGTCGTTGTCGGCGCGGAACGTTCTTTTATTTACTCTCTGTTAGGGAAGACTGCCTCGTTCACGGTTTTCGACGCATGGTTTCCCGTGGACCTTTGGGCGAATGCCGAGGCAGGGACTTGGGGTGCCTATTTTAAGGCGGTGGGTCCACGCATGTCTTCCCCCCCTCCCCTGTCCGAAGACTGGTGGAAAAGCTGTAATGGCCCTGAAGGAAGAAGTTTCTGGAGAAAAATTTCTTCGCCCGGCCAGCTCGAGATCCTGCGGCAGCAGTCCAGGAGTGAGCGGGAAGACCGGGATCTCCTTTGATCGTAGGGACGACGATCTGGAAGAGGAGGGGGGTAGTGTTGCGCGGCGGACACCTTGTGTGTGTCACGGGAGCCGTGTGAACGGCGTGCGCTCGGCGCGACTGTTTGTTGCCGGGCGACCGAAAGGGTTGTTAGAGTTGAACCGCGGCCGTGTTGCTGTCACGTTGCGTTTTGCGCGTTCGATCTTGTATTTTATTATTGTTAAAGGCTGTAATAAAGAAGTCGCGTCTCTTTCATTCTCGCGGACGTGTGTGCGAATCGCGGAAAGCGGTGACGGAGCGGAACCGCCATCGCGAGCGCAACATTATTATTATTCTATTATCAATCCGCACTGGGTTTTTTATGTAGACAACATCGGTGGAAGGTGTGGTAGTTTGGTGTGGTATTTTAAATAGTCATATTGTCGGACCCCACTTTTTGATGACAATATTACAAGAATCATACTTACGTATGCTACGAGATGTGTTGCCAAGGTGTTAGAGTTTGTCGATGAAAATACAGTCCAACGTATGTGGTTGCAACAGGACGGTGCACTACCACATTACGCACGCCCTGTAAGGGATTTTTTAAATTTAACTTATCAGCGTCGTTGGATTGGAAGAGGTGGTCATACAGCACATGGCTTCTCAGATCACCAGATCTAACATGACTAGATTGTTTCTTATAGGGCTATTTGAAAAACATTGTTTACCAGACCGCACCTACCACAACTGAAGACCTAAAGGACCGCATCCGACAGGCATGTAGAAATATACCAGCCAATGTTCTCAGAAAAACAGTCGATGCATTCGAAAAACGGTTGCAATTATGTATCCAAAGAGAATGACGGTATATTTGAGCATTTACTATAGACCAGAACTAAACACTCAATGTGACTTCGATGTAACCTTATGAAATTAATCGGTTTGGCCCTCATCGGCCGGATCAACCTCGGTTTTGCCTTCACTGATCAATACACTTTGGGTAATGCTAATACCAGCACGTACTGTGATTTTCAAGCCTCATAACTCGAAAAGTACTGAATAAAAACATATTTAACTAAATGAATAATAAGAATATATTTGGTCATGAGAGCCGATCGCAGGGTGTTTTGCGGAAATTATACGTGTATATATATATATATATAT
>NW_018020879.1:134444-136763 GCF_002006095.1 Pseudomyrmex gracilis | reverse complement strand
AGATCAGTGTTCGGGGTCTAACATAAAACATGTCAAACACAAAATTAACATTCGCTGAACGTTTTCATGTTACTTGGGTAGTTCAACATGTTAGATCAGTGTTTGGGGTCTAACATAAAACATGTCAAACACAAAATTAACATTCGCTGAACGTTTTCATGCTACTTGGGTATATGATCTTCAAACAATTATTTAAGGTCAAATTAATGGACACCGTCTTATGTCTCCCTCAGAACCATACAACTTTTTGTCTGAAACATTTTTTTGTATTTTTCATATTTTTTGAGATAATTGCTTAGAGTAATTAAAATACAACACTCTGTATACAGCGAGTTTGTACGCTCGAAAATCGCTATATCTTTTGAATAACTGATCAGATTGTCACTAAACTTTGCAGAAACAGTACTCTTGAGATAATATTTTGTTCTTACAAGTTTCAAAGTCATTCAAGGTCATTTTGTTTTTTGTTGATTTTGTGGTTATGACAAATTTCCAGGGTCATTTGAAGGTTATGCTAAGTATTGTAAATTTTTTTGAGTCCAACGAGTTATTTTTGATATCTCAAAAATTTTTTATTGCTGAAAATTCACGGCAAGCAGGAAATTTAAAAACATCACAAAAATTGTTCTAGAGATAAATTTTTTGCTTGTCGTGAATTTTCAGCAATAAAACATTTTTGAGACATCAGAAATAACTTATTAGACTCAAGAGAACTTGTAAGACTCAGCATAACCTTCAAATAATCTTGAAAGTTTGTCATAACCACAAAATCAGCAAAGAACACAATGACCTTGAATGACTGAAACTTGTAAGAACAAAATGTCATTTCAAAAGTAATGTTTTAAAGTTTGGTGACAATCTGATCAGTTATTCAAAAAATATAGCAATTTTCGTGCGTACAAACTCGCAGAAACATTCTGAGTGTAACAAAAAGATTGATACCCTAGAATATCTCGGAAAATATAAGTTTTACAGAGAAGTGTTTCAGACAAAAGTTGTAAAGTTTAACAATATCTATTTACTGATTTTATCAGTTTAACCTTGAATGATATCGCCAAGGTCAGATCAAGATCACATCGATTTTTTTAAGTCAAACTTCTTATTTTTTTTATCGCATATTCTTGTAGCTTAATTTAAGAGCTTTCCAAAACACTATAATGAAATTTCTTTTCATTAAGTACTTTTTGAGTTAAGAGAGGTGAATGTAGAGTACTGCCGGTATTAGCATTATCCACAATTACTAGATTTATCGTCACTCTATTATTTTTTTTATGAGATCATTGAAAAAGCAGAATGTATAAAACAAAACTACAAAATCTAGAGGATTTTTGTCATTGAATCCTGGAAAAAATGCACTACTTGAACTGGATTTCATTAGGAATACCGTAATAAGTTTTTATGATCGAATAGCAGAATGTCAAACCGTAAATGGTGCATTTCGAGCAATCACTATGATAAATAAGCATTTATAAAATGTGTTTACTGTGTCAATTAATTTCCAGGTCTCCAAATGCTCGATCTTGATTTAATTGGCTATTTTGGTTTTTGCCTTTACTGGATTCACGACCGATCTTGCCTTAGATCACATACGAAAGGTGAAAATCCAACTGGGTAATTTCCATCGCAGGTAGGAAGTGACTACTGGACCAAACTTGGTTCAGGTTTGGTCCGAAGCTTATCAGTCTTAGTGGAGACTCGGTACTAAGTCTAGACCAGTCTTGATCAAAGCTTGGAAGGTCACACCGGGCTGATGCTTGGCTCTGGGTCCAAAACTGATATTGGATACTGGACTAATCTCCGGAAATGTCTATTTTTAGGGTTAACCAGGACTGGTCCAGAATTGGACTAAAACTCATTTCAATCTTGAAAAAAACAAAATTAATTCCAAGATTGCACTCGAATTAGTTTTAGTGGCCCGATTCAGTTCGTCGATCAATTGATTAAGTCAATTGAAAGGTACCGAGCCCGGAAAAAATTTTAAGGTAATGATGAGATTTGAACGCGAATTCTTCATATTCACAGTTCCTGCACTCAGTTTGTGAGACCACTTGTTTCTTACTAAAATATTATTATTTTTAAACAACGTGAAATTTTTGGTCAATGAGAGCCATAAGCTGGATGTTTGTCGCGTATTTTGTAACTCTAAAAACTTACCTTTTTAAAAAAAGGTAAAAACAGGCGCCCAAGTACACGCACAACACGTATTGTATTTAAATTAAATTAGTTTTTTATTTATACTCCAAACACTTCTTTCTCTATAAAACCTGTTTTACAACATTTATATACTACAAAACATTCTTTCTCTAAAAACCCGTTTTA
>NW_018020879.1:120176-132999 GCF_002006095.1 Pseudomyrmex gracilis | reverse complement strand
GTAACTAACATCATCAAAAAACCACTGTTCCGAGCGAGTTACCATTACTTATGAGTTACCATCGTAACCCTTACGCCAACGTCAACAAGTTATCACCCTTAAGTCGCAACCACATAGCATCACAGTTAGTTGCAAAATTAATAACTAACAATCTAAAGAAGATAGAGAAAAACGGTTTATGCTATAATTATCAGCACACCAAACTGCAAAATACCAGCCCGGTTTGAACATTCTAGGTTTTGTTTTCAACAATCGAATGTTTAAATAATAAAAATTATTAAACTTTTANTACGTGGTATTTTGCATCTAACTAATACAAAACGAGATCCGAAAACTATTTTGTTCTACCTTGTACCGTTCTCGAAATATTCAATTTGTTAACTTTCACTCTTTATCATAAATCGCAGAGTAGCCGATTGAAGGTACCTGCAAAATTAGTTTCAAGCTATCTTTTCTGATTCTCGAGATATCCGCTATTTGCGAAAGGAACTATATATCGTTAAATGTAGAATATTAAAATAAGTCAAATGCGTATATTCGTCATTCATAAGCTTTATTGTAAAACCGTGTTTTCGGGAACATTCCAAACACCGAATTAACATGGGTTTAATATATATATACATATGTTCATTGATGATGATGATGAGTCGAGTATCTCTTTCTTTTCTTTCTCAACGCGCTCATTCTCTCCTTTTTTCCAACGCGTTCATGTCGCCATCTGCTAGAAAAACTACGAACCTGCACACATTCCTTACATTCTTGTCTAAAGACGACGTCCGGACATGATGAATTTTTATAAGAAAATATATATATCTTTAATACTTCAAATAGACAAGAAAAACACAATAATACTTTTTTCTTCATTTTTTTAATGCAAATCGAACGAGATTAAAAAGAAGTCAATCGGTTCGGTCGTTATTAAAAAATAGCTGATTTAAAATCTCCCCTCCATTGAAATGCCAGATTTTCGCGTATATAAGAGTCACAGTGTGCCTCGCGCAGTTCGACGCAAACATTGTTGCGCGTGAACTTGGCGCGAGGCACTACCGTGCCTCTTGAATAAATATACAGGGTGTTTCAGACCACCCATATACCCCATTTAAAAACGAGGGAAGTGAGTATTTTTAAAACTGTTCCAGACAAAAGTTGTTGGAGATTAAGTAATGCATTACGTGGGCATTTGCGATTGACCTTGAATGGAGTCGTGAAGGTCATATCAAGGTCGACTTGAATTTTTTAAGTGGGAACTCTCATTCTTTATTTTATATTCTTGTAGCTGACGTCGAGGCGTTTTTGAACACTGATTACAAACCCTTTTTAGTTGAGATCTTTGTAAGTTATGAGACTTTAAAATTTTAGTACCCCCGGCGTTAGCATTATCCAAGATGTACCGCGTGGAGGTCGCACGGTCGGATTTATACCTCTTTGGGGTGCTTGCTTAAAGTGAATCCCCTTGCCTCTCCCGCGTGTGTGTGTGTTTGTACAAATAAACTGTTTAAACTGAGCATCATTCTCTGCAAAGCGAGCATCTACTCTGGTTTAGAAAAAATTGATTGCTCGAAGAATTTTATCATTACTTAAAGATTTACTTGCTTCTCTTCAATATCCTACGAATCATATTATCTCTTGTAGTTGGACGTTCACGATACACTAACAAGGGAACCTCGCGAACCCGAAAATTCTGATTTTGATGAAACTTTGCATACATGTAAAGAGGGTCAATAGATGAATATTGACATTTTCCATTGCTGCCCAAAAACGGTTTTAAGGGATAAACTCACCCCTCATATGTAGAGCGGCTTTTCACTTTTCTCAATTTATCTCGAAAATGCTTAGAGATATTAAAAAATGGTTTGTACAAAAATTTTATAGAAAAAAGTCCTCTATTTATTTATATTAATAGAATTTAAACAAAACAAAAAAATTTTGAAAAATTGTTTAACAAAAATATTAAAAACATTTTTTTTAACACTTCTATTAATGTAGGTAAATAGAGGTGTTTTTCCCATAAAACTTTTATATAAAACATTTTTTGATATCTTTAATAGTTTTCGAGATACATCGAGAAAAAAACGCAAAACCGTGTTATACATGATAAGTGTTTCACTCTTTAGAATCGGTTTTAGGCCGCCACTGAAAATTTCTACATTCATGTAGTTATTTATACATGTGTACAAAGTTTTATCGTACGAACATCTCTATGTAATTGCACATTAATACACTTTTGAAATAAGTTGTTTCTAAAATTTAATTTTAGCATCTTTTATATAAGGAACTATTTTGCGGTATATATTACGATAAAGATAGTAATTTTTTAAATAAAGATACTTTTATTCTTTGAATATTTCAAGTCATGTTGCAGTGCAACGTGACTTGAGAGATTATTGAGCATTTTCATATTGCAGTCTTTATATTGCATATTGTATATGTAATGTATCACGCACATATCACACACTTCCTTAAGCACAGTGCGGAGTAGTCATGCACATTATACGTGAAAATAGTTTGCAATAATTTTCCATAATCAAATACTTTGACAAAAGGAAAATTTAAATAATTTTAACACACGAATTGAATGCTATATCTGAATTTTACTTTTCTGACCTTATTGACTAACACATAAAATTTCAGTATAACATCTCGAAAATTTATTTTACGGTCTATTATNTTTTTTGATAACAGTATACGATTNACATNTACATTTAGTTCATAATNGCCAGCATATCACTTGGCTACGCNAATCAGNCACAGTATGACACGCTGACGTTCGTGTTGCACTCGACACTACATAATAAATAATGTAAATAAGATGATAAGACTCTGTATAAATAGGAAGTTTTTTGCTACGTAGGTTTAGTATAAAGTGTAACCACCGAGTGTAACGATTCAATCAAAGAAAGATTATTTAACGTTTTAATTCTCAAAATAATCTGTGCTATCTCTTTAACAAAGATAATAAACTATACCAAAGCAAAATAGTACATGTGAATCCTACGAATGTTAGTAATATGTTAATTGTTTCATTCCAAATTTCAAATATTCCACAAACATCTGTAAATAATAAAGAAATCGAATTACATGATACTATAAAGGACATTATACAAAATGCAATAGATGACTTATCATTTGCTATGGAGACCAACACTACATTAGAATTCGAGAATTATTGGGATTCAAATATATGTGATGCAGAATTTGTTGGAGCAGACGAAGTAGAAAAACTTAAAGAAAGTGATGAAGATGAGGAAGAAGATACTTGTGTACACCAGAAGGAGAAATTGTAAATAATGACTATAAAAGAAGAGCTGTTGAGTTCTGGAAAAGTAGAAAAAAGGGATAGTACACACTTTATCAACAGTACAACATCGTTTTAGAAAGTAACGTTTATGTCGCAGCTATATAGATGGGAGTATTCTCTACAAAAAGGTGGTACTTATAGACAAAAACTAGTAAATATTTCTACATATGTCTTGGAAAAGTTCAAAAACGCTAACGACAACACACTTATTCATGATGTAGATCTACGACGATGAGAGTTAGAAGCAAAAGAACAAATTAATCTTCCTCAATTTAAAGCAGGAGCAACGTGGGTATTAAATTTTAAAAGATAACACGGGATTGTGTCAAGAAAAATAACAAAATTTATAAACCGTTCATCAAAGACAAATCAGGAACAATTACAAATTGCATGCCAAGAATTCATAAGTTCTGTGAAATCATTTATAGATCTGTTTGAAACACAAAATATATATAATGCAGACAAAAGTAGGTTCAATTTGGAAATACATTCAGGCAGAACATTGACAATATAAGGTGTTAAAATAGGTGTTGAAACCATAGTTCAATCACAATCAGCAATTACACACAGCTATACAATTGTGCCTACAATGTCTGCAAGCGGGCAACTACAATCACCTCTTTATTTCGTATTGAAAGAAGCCAGTGGAAGTTTTGGGCCACGTGTAGAAGAGACTTTATTTAGACCTGCAAATATTTTTATCGCAGCATCAAAATCAGGAAAATTAACTACACAACACTTTCAATCTTGGTTTACAAATGTATTTTTACCCGCAATTGGAAGCTTCAGTGTGTTATTAATAGATTCTTGGAGCGGACATTGTCCCAAAAGATTACAAGAATTTATGCCATCTAAAGATAAAGATATACGAATTTTAACAATACCAAAAAAAACTACAGGAATGATTCAACCTTTTGATGTTTATGGATTTAGAGTATGAAAAAACTTTGTGAGAACATTCAGTGATCGCGTTATATTATTAAATTATGATATTATTTACATTTGAGAAATAATATCATCAAATTACAATCCTTAACACATATCCAGCTATCTTCTCCACGATACCATAATCTTTTTAAATATGCTTGGTTTAAAAGTGGCTACATCGAAGAACGACCACCACAGTTCGAAAATCCAGTAGATTTTTGTTTCTCCGGAAAAGATATACAAGAAATACCACGCTGTTCTATATGTGGAGCACCCGCTATAATACGTTGTTCCTGGTGCAAGAAATATTATTGTATGCATCATTTTTTTGAAGAATATCATGACTGTAAACACTATGAAGTATAAGAAGTTTTTGTAAGTAAAAGATTTTTATTTAAATAATATTTATTGCTAATGTTTATAAACTAATAAATATTCTTATACATTACAAAACATGCTCTGTCACCATATGGTGTGGTAGTTCTAATGAAAACTGTTGTCTAACTATAGAATTGCACGATATCCGCCACTACTTAAGGAATGGGAAAACACGTTCAACTAAGCAAAATAAATGACTTCTATTACGAATATAAAAATATAACCAAATATATAAAAATATACTATGTATAATACATTATATAAATACTAATAATTTACTATACATATAATCGCAAATTGAAAGAAGCGATTTTTACATAAAACCTTAAAACTTAAAATTTAAATAATTTTAACACACGAATTGAATGCTATATCTGAATTTTACTTTTTTTGCCTTATTGACTAACACATAAAATTTCAGTATAACATCTCAAAAATTTACGGTCTATTATATTTTTGACGGCCACTCCTCACCCGACTTGGAGGAGAGTCTTGTCTGCTCTTGCATATCCCTCTATGCATTCTTGACATTGTACTGCCGATCGAATTCTTATCATGTTGATACCACAGCTCGTACAGGTTCGCTGATTGTAAACCGATGCCTTGTGTACTAGCTGGTGAAACGGCAAGACAGTATACTTTTGTTGCTGTTCGAGTAGCAGACTGGAATGGCATAAGTGACAAATCTTGTAATTGTCACTTCCCCTCTGGTGTATTGGTCCCACCGTGACGATGACACAGCGTAATTGTTGTTTAATATACATATATATACTACTTGCTATTTATACTGAAATTAGTTTCTATTACAAACCTTTAAAATTATTTAAATTTATGATATAAAATTATTGCAAGAAGGTAAAATTATTTAAAGTATTATAACTTATTATAACTATTCAACTAGTATAAACTTGTAACTTATTACTAATCTATCCGAACGATTACAAACACAATTTTTTGTTTACATTTTTTTTTGTCTATTCTAAAAGTCCTGATTTTGCCGAAGTTTCAGCGACCGGCCGCTTGATTGCACAATTTTGTCGTATCAGCAGCGTTCGTAGTCCTTCCACGAATCCGTGGACAGTGACATCAACAAAAGCTCCTTCTCCATCCTCAGTTGATCCTCTGATTCTCATCATCCCTCTTTGGTCCTCACACAAAAATTTCATCACTTCATTGACATAGTTCAGCCATTCGAACAAAGTGATGGGCAGGGTGTATGTCAGGCTGCATGGAATGGCCTCCCATGATCGCTTACAGAAATGTTCCGGCAGTCGGAACAACTCGTGGAATTCCTTTTCTACTTGCGCGCCCCGATCTTTTAGGGCCACACACGCACTATCTTCTTTTACTTGTACTATCTCTTCTCTTTCCCAGTTACTCCCACAAAAATATAATAGACCGTAAAATAAATTTTCGAGATGTTATACTGAAATTTTATGTGTTAGTCAATAAGGTCAGAAAAGTAAAATTCAGATATAGCATTCAATTCGTGTGTTAAAATTATTTAAATTTTCCTTTTGTCAAAGTATTTGATTATGGAAAATTATTGCAAACTATTTTCACGTATAATGTGCATGACTACTCCGCACTGTGCTTAAGGAAGTGTGTGATATGTGCGTGATACATTACATATACAATATGCAATATAAAGACTGCAATATGAAAATGCTCAATAATCTCTCAAGTCACGTTGCACTGCAACATGACTTGAAATATTCAAAGAATAAAAGTATCTTTATTTAAAAAATTACTATCTTTATCGTAATATATACCGCAAAATAGTTCCTTATATAAAAGATGCTAAAATTAAATTTTAGAAACAACTTATTTCAAAAGTGTATTAATGTGCAATTACATAGAGATGTTCGTACGATAAAACTTTGTACACATGTATAAATAACTACATGAATGTAGAAATTTTCAGTGGCGGNCTAAAACCGATTCTAAAGAGTGAAACACTTATCATGTATAACACGGTTTTGCGTTTTTTTCTCGATGTATCTCGAAAACTATTAAAGATATCAAAAAATGTTTTATATAAAAGTTTTATGGGAAAAACACCTCTATTTACCTACATTAATAGAAGTGTTAAAAAAAATGTTTTTAATATTTTTGTTAAACAATTTTTCAAAATTTTTTTGTTTTGTTTAAATTCTATTAATATAAATAAATAGAGGACTTTTTTCTATAAAATTTTTGTACAAACCATTTTTTAATATCTCTAAGCATTTTCGAGATAAATTGAGAAAAGTGAAAAGCCGCTCTACATATGAGGGGTGAGTTTATCCCTTAAAACCGTTTTTGGGCAGCAATGGAAAATGTCAATATTCATCTATTGACCCTCTTTACATGTATGCAAAGTTTCATCAAAATCAGAATTTTCGGGTTCGCGAGGTTCCCTTGTTAGTGTATCGTGAACGTCCAACTACAAGAGATAATATGATTCGTAGGATATTGAAGAGAAGCAAGTAAATCTTTAAGTAATGATGAAATTCTTCGAGCAACCGATTCCTTGTGGCCAATTCAAAGCAATAATCAATTATTCGGGTATATATATATATATATACAAAATACGCGACACACATCCAGCGTATGGCTCTCATTAACCAAAAATTTTACGTTGTTTGAATTTCAAGAGCTTTAAAATTGTTTAATAATTATTTTTTATTTACTTATTCTCAAGCTATCTTACACATTTTATCTATTATTTGTTTAAAGTATTATTTTGTAAAAAATATAGCAGTGCAATGTACCTGCAATACTAGATAAAAATATTTCTCTTATTATTATTAAATATAATTTAAAGTACATTTTTATAACGCATGTGAAGAAATCTTTGCAACAATATTAAATATAATTAAATTAGAGGTCGAAAACCAGTACGAGCCTCTGATACAAATAGTAGTGTGTAGAAAACTAATGTTTAATGTAATTCACGTTTTGATTTGTTAATTTAAATACTCTTTAGAATAACAGACGTATACAATTACAAAGTATAACAATAAGATGTAAAACTAAAAAATATATAAAATAATAAAACAATTAAAAATGGCCACAATTACAAACGTAGCAATTATCACACGATCTGTTGATCTCTCACGATGCTACAAATGTATTGGCAGAGAAACTCATATGTAAATCCAGCAGATATTAATATGCTTCCAAAAACAAAAAGTAACGATAGACAGTACTAAAACAGTAATTTTTAGGAATAAAAGATAAGTCAATAAAATGAGTCAACCGAAATAAGCACTATGATGTTTTTTGTCAAAAAGCGTGAGAGATCGGCAGGTCGTATGGTGATTGCTACGTTTGTAAATATGGCCATTTTGAATTGTTTAATTATTTTTTATGTTTTGTAGTTCTACATTTTATTGTTGTACTTTGTCTGTTATTCTGAAGAGGATTCAAAGTAACAAATCAAAACGTAAATTACTGTCAATAAATATTAGTTTTTTAGACATTAATATCTGTGTCTGAGACTTGTACTGGCCCTTCACCTCTGATTTAATTTGAATATTTGGAGCCTTTCGTCTCTTTTTAAACAATAATTTATTTTTTATTGTATATGATGATTTTATTTAAAGTGATTTCATGTCTGGCTGAACACCGTACACCAAACATGGCAGATGACCGGATTTGACCATTGTCCTAGACTTGTACTAGTCCCGATTACCAAACTTTGATAGCCCAAGAATGGACCTATAGCTGGTCCGGTTGTCAGTATCAGTAATTTTTACTTGAAATGTAGTACATCTTGAATAATACTAATATCAAGATGTACTACATCCCATTCGGCGGTACTCTGACATTCAATTCTCATAACTCAAAAAGTACTTAATGAAACTAAACTTCATTATAGTGTTTTGGAAAGCTCTTGAATTAAGTTACAAGAATATGTGATAAAAAGTATAAAGTTCTGCTTGCTCTAAAAAGATTCATATAACCTAGACTTGCTCTTGGAAACGTCATATACGATCAAATTGATAAAATCAGTAAATAAATCTTTTTAAACTCTACAACTTTTATTTAAAACACTTTTCTGTGAAACTTATAGTTTCCGAGATATTCAGAAGTTTCAACTTTTCTGTTACATCTTGTATGTATGTATGAATATGTGTGTGTACGTATTACATATAATTGGCGAACAAATTGGAAAAATGTGTGATATCTCAAAAAACTTACTTTTTCAAAAAGAGATAATAAAAGGCGTCAAATACACGCACGAAACATATTGTATTATACTTGAATTACCTTAAATTAAAAAATCTAAACTCAAACTTTTTTTAGTTCTATACAAAAAAAATCTATTTTATATATCTCTAAATCACAGTATTATTGTCCATTATATAATACTCTTTCTATATAATACTCTTTCAAAGAACTTATAACAAATATTTTTACGGTATTCAAATCTACAAAAAAGTGATATATATCAAATTATAACAAATATGTATCCACACACAATTGTCTTCTACAAAATTGTTTCTATAAAAAAACTGATATAATAGCACAATAGCACCAACTAAGAAATCATACGTATGTTATACAGATAGTAGTAATACACCTAGTAAAGAAGGGAGAAAGGTGAGATAGACCTCACTTTGCGTGTAAAGTTTTAACTCTATATAAAATTGTACATCTATAGACTTTGCTTTTTGAAAAGTCAAAGACCTATATAGATAAATATAAGGTATTTAATACACAAAAACTTGCGCAACTGCACTTTTTTAATAGTTTTTGGTGCCCAATAGATGTACTGCTATTATTGTATACCATACGTATGATTTCTTAGTACTTTGTGTTATTATATCAGTACTTTTATAGGAACGATTTTGTAGAGAACAATTGTGGAAAAATATTTGTTATAATTTGATACATATAATTTCCTTTATATTGTAGATTTAGATATTGTAGAAATATTTGTTATAAGTTCTCTGAAAAAGTAGGTCAATATTCAGAAAAACGGAGCACCTTCGGAAGTCAATGACCTTGACATATGTTATCAAGGACACCTCCCTGAACAACAATCTGCAACTTTTAGCCGTCGCTCGTTGTTTGTTAAAAATTTATAAACAAAAGAAATATCATAAATGAACTCTTATTTTCCGACACCGTGTACGTTTTGTTCGTGTTATAAGCGTGTAGGCAGGGGGAGCTTTGCCCCTCCCCCCTGCTCTCTCCTCGAGAAAAAATAAAAAATTCAATCAAGTCGCTTCATGTCATAATTGTTTACTCAATCAATATGCACGTTACACTCACCATACAGTAAGTCACAAAAAAAATTTCGTAGATCCTCATACTAATTGTCACAAGCAAAATATCGAAAGAATTTGGCGAGATATGCGAAGTAATATTCCACTTCATGTCAAGTAAACAATCTTGACATAAAGCGACACTTAATTGAATTTTTCATTTTTTCGTGAGGGGAGAGCAGGGAGGAGGGGTAAAACCCCTCCCCCTGCGGAGGGGCGCAGCCCTCCCCTGCCTACGCTTACAACACAAACAAAATGTACACGGTGCCGGAAAATAACAGTTTATTGACGCAACTTCTTTTGTTTATAATTTTTTAACAAACAACGAGCAACGGGTAAAAGTTGCAGATTGTTGTTCAAGGAGATGTTCTTGACAACATATGTCAAGGTCATTGACTTCAGAGGGTGCTCCGTTTTTCTGAATATTTACCAATTGAAATGTACATCCGATTTGAAGATATCAATTTGCATGTTATAATAGAAAGACGCAGTGTTATGTTGCGAAAAGAATAATATTAATTATCTTTCCACAAAGAGAAAATAATATTAACAATGATAAATTATAAAGCGCATGCACGATCGGTCGTGAGCGCAAACTTGCCAATTTCTTTTCTCTCGGAAGAATAAAACTGGAGAAAAAAGAGGAAATAACAAACAATATGAATAAACAAATAAAGTGGCCAGAGTGAGCAACATCGAAGAAGTGGCACATAACGCGTTTGATAAAAGTTAGGGAAATACTTTCTTGTCAAAGCACGTTAAATTAATCATTTAATAAACAAGGCAGTTCATATGATAAGGTACGTTACCTGGCATTCGTACGTCCCGTTGTCTCTTTCTTGGACATATTTTATTTGAAGGGTCCAATCGTCCGAACCCTCGGGATGCAACACTTGAAATCGCTCGTCGTTCGTGTATGTAAACATAGAGCTTGTTAAGACGTGAAAGTCACGTCGCCGGATCCACGATATCTGAAACAAGATGATTGATGGCCGTCAGTAACGTGTGATGCTTAAATGAACAATGCTTGAATTAGCGGAAAATTACTCAAAACAAAATATAGTCCGTTGTGCAAAAACAGAATAAAATAAACAGGGTATTTCCTTTAACTTGATCATTTAAAATATTGTAATTATTTAGATTAAAAGCTTTCTCACCGATTTTGATGAGCTTGAAATATGTTGTCAAGGTCAACATTCTGAACAATTTTTCCTTATACATATGATCACCGCTCGGCTTTATTTCAGAGATATTAACAAAAAACTGAGTTATTAAATAAGATAATATAAGATAACTACAATTCATATTAAACTTCACTATATTATACTATCATTGTTTGAAATTGAGAATATTTTACAGGGGGACCTTCAGAGATGTTCCCCTCCGATTTGGACAAGTCTTATATTGTAGGTGGACCCTCCACTACATCGTGGTGGAATAATAGAACGCACCTCTCAAGCATTCTCGAGAGAAAAACATTTAAAATTTTCCGTGCGCGTAATATAGCGTTAAGTTAGGACAGTTTGACATCTAAACGGCGTGGCTTAGTGAGTAAGGCACCCGACTACTACTTTGCGTATTGCTAGTTCAAATCTCATTTTTTTCGAATTTCTTTTTTTATATTTGTACTGTATTATATTGTGTAAGCGTATTGGCATACATAATTTTTATTTATTTTGTCTAAAAAGTCAATGTTTTTATTAAAAACCTAATTATATTTTATTATAAAATTAATTAAATTAAAAAATTATGAAATTTATTGATTTTCAATGCTTTTAAAGTTGTGTAATTTATAAAATGTTATTTAAACAATAAAGAAATAAGTTATTTAATATTTTTGCCATCTTTGTTAAATATGAATAAAATTTGTTTTCCAATTACTGTAGTTAAAAAACGGTGCATTTGTAAAAATAGAGGATTTATACAATGTGCTCACTATAGAAAAATATTATGTTTTAGGGGAGACCGGGGCACAAAGCATAACATCCAAAATAGATTGTAAAAAAAAATGTACGCAATATTATGTAATATTAGGTACATTATATAATAGTCACATTTTTTAGCTTTAAGAAAAAACAAATATTATTCTTATATATCTTTACACAAGAGTATTTTAATGTAAAGTACAATCGTGCAGATTTGGCAACCTGCTCCATACCCAGGGTTAATTGTCACATGTCTTTTATACAAAGAAACAATAAGATAAAATTTATGTTTTTTATTTTATTAAATTTATTGAGAGTACATAACATTATACATTAAGTATAAAGTATTTATACAATATTAATAATCATATATATATATATATATATATAAAAACAACTTTAAATGATTTCACAATACTAAATCAGTTAAAAACTATAAAACATAATTAGTAACCTAATCTTTAATAAAAACAATAATGACAGGTACTGAAAAAGTTATAACGACGCATAACGATCACTGCGATTACTTCTTCGCGCATGCTCACCGTATGACAACTTATCCCGTCTCAATTTGAGTCAATTTATCCCAAACGCTCATTTTAAATAAAAGATATTATATTTATAAACTGAATGCAATGACGATTAAATAAATATAAGAAAACTTATTTAAAACTACCATATTTCCTATACATAAGATAAAATTGCAATTAAAAATTTTAAAACCAATGAAATTACTAAAGAATCGAGATCAGAAAAATTTACTTGCCATATCTAGTTTTACAAAAGTGCTCGTAAATATCATATATAGTGTTTTTAAGAAAAGTTGTTTTGTACACGTTACTAACACAACTAGTAGCAACTTACAATAAAAAGAAGAATATTTTCCAAGATTTAGTAAGCAAGATCCCAAGTAACATGAAAACGTTCAGCGAATGTTAATTTTGTGTTTGACATGTTTTATGTTAGACCCCAAACACTGATCTAACATGTTGAACTACCCAAGTAACATGAAAACGTTCAGCGAATGTTAATTTTGTGTT
>NW_018020879.1:117459-119590 GCF_002006095.1 Pseudomyrmex gracilis | reverse complement strand
GCGAAAAATTTTTTTATTCTCTCTGTGTAACGTTCGCCGAATGTTACGGGAACGTTTCAGTAAAACGTTCTGAGAATGTTTGCTGAATGTTAGGAGAATGTTAGTCCTGAGCGAACTTTTAACATAACAAAAACGTTTTTCACTGTTACTGTTCTAACATTCACCGAACATTCTGAGAACGTTTTTATGCTACTTGGGATAATAGCAGTTTGACAACTAACCCCGTGTCACAACTAGCCCCGGTATCCCCTACATGTTTTTATGTTGAATATCATCTTAAACTATGTACTCCCTTCGAGGATGACTCCAAAAACGAATAAAAAATAATATTTATAATAAAATATAATAAAAGATTTAAATTTTCTTGTAATAAATTTAAATTTTTTCTTATTTTCCTTTCTTGCATTGGAAATCAATAAATTTCATAATTTTTTAATTTAATTAGTTTTATAATAAAAACATTGACTTTTTAGACAAAATAATTAAAAAGTATGTATGCCAATACGCTTACACAATATAATACAGTACAAATATAAAAAAAAATTCAAAAAAAATGAGATTTAAACCAGTAATACGCAGAGTAGTAGTCGAGTGCCTTACCCACTGAACCACGCCGCTTAGATGTCTAACTATCTTAACTTAACGGTATATTACGCGCACGGAAAACTTTAAATGCGTTTTTTTCGAGAACGCTTGAGAGGTGCGTTCTATTATTGCACCACGATGTAGTGGGAAGGTCCACCTACAATATGTATAAGACTCGTCCAAATCGGAGAGGAACATCTCTGAAGGTCCTCTTGTTAGCCATAATATTAAAGAAACCAATGATTCGGTTATCAAAATCGTTCTTGCAATATATTTTGAACTAATGGTATAATAGTGAAAGCAGTAAATATTGTAACTATTTAGAAGAAACATTCACGTACTATATTTGTGTTGTAAGCGTGTAGGCAGAGAGAGCTTTGTCCTTCCTCCTGCTCCTCCTTCGAAAAAACCACGTACTATTGGAAGTTAAAAAGAATGCACACTACCCATAAGCTATAACAGACGCGACAAGGGGAATCGTCTGTTTGCTCCACTTAATCCTCTCCACCAAGTAGGCCTTCAATAGTACACATTTTCGACATAAAGCGACATTTAATTGGAAGTCGACGTTGTTTTTTTAGGAGAGAAGCAGGAGGAGAGGCAAAGCCTTCTCTGCCTACACGCTTACAACATGGACACAAAGAACAACATAAAGAATGAAGTGTATCGTAAAATCGTAAAATAAATTTAACTGAAGAGTTTTGTGAATATCTCTGATACTAAAGCCGAGCGGCGGTCATATGTACAAAGACAAGTTGTTCAGAATGTTGAAAACATATTTCAAGCTCATCAAAATCGGTGAGGAAGCTCTTAATCTAAATAATTACCAGAATATATTTATTTATTTTGTAATAACACAAAAAAATACCAAAGGAAAAAGTTGTTTGATTCAGTAGGACAAATATTATGATATACAAAACATTTTTCTCAAGATTATATTTTTTAAGATTTCAAGATCATTGCTATTTTTTTAAAATAGAATGGCCAAATAATTTTATTAACGTAGTTAATAGTGTAATTTATAAAAATAACAAATTGAACTGTATAAGATTTTTTTATATTAAAATGATCTAAAACATAAAAAATCATATTCATTTTGGAAAAAATTGAATCAAATAAACACATTTTCAATATTTATTTATTTTTCGTATGTTTAAGGTGTAAGATAATTACCATTAAGAGGATGCTGAACGTCTTGTTTTACTGACATTTTGTAATTCAGAAATTTTTGTAAAAATTAGTAATCAAATTGAAAACCGCTTCTTCAGAACAAAAGAGAATATAGGAAAGAATTGCATAAAGCATAAAAATTCAAGAAAAACGAGTTTAACTTTTAGATACCCCACATATTTGACACTTGGTGATACCCTACCAGAGTCAAATTGCAACAAGTAATTTTCTTGGACTTACTACTGTGATCAAAAAGTAAGGTGAATTTGTTTATAAAATGTAAATTCTTTATTTATTCATCCAAATCAATTTCATCCTCTTCAAAGTAATCCCCCCCAGATACAATGCACTTATGCCAACGCTTTTTCCAGTCCTC
>NW_018020879.1:115510-116799 GCF_002006095.1 Pseudomyrmex gracilis | reverse complement strand
TTTGGGCTGAGCCAAATGATATTCCAACACTATCAGCGAGGTCTCTGATTGTCAATCGACGATTTGCAAGCACCAAATCTTTGATTTTTTGGACGTGGCCCTCGTCGGTAAACGTTGATGGTCGTCCAGAGCGTGGTTCGTCTTCAACGCTTTCTCGGCCCGCTTTGAACTCGTTGTACCACTTATAAACGTTTTTTTGTGCCATAGTTTGATCACCAAAGGCCTTCCGAAACATTTTCAACGTGTCCGCACAAGAATATTCGTTCCGCAAACAAAATTTGATGCAAGTTCTTTGCTCAACAAAATCACCCATTGTAAAAATCGAAAAATTCACTTTTGATTGTTTACAAAAACACGTGTAACGTGTCCTCGTCCCGAGTGGACAACATCCGTGTTAATATGTTTATTTCATTTTGATGTATTTTCTAACTACAACGTATATACTACAAAATTTGTGATATCTCAAAAAACTTACCTTTTTAAAAACAGATAAAAAGAAGCGCCAAACACACGCACAACACGTATTGTATTTAAATTACAAATCTTAAATCAAACTGGTTTTTATTAACAAATTCTTTTTTATTTGTACAAAAAAATTTAAGTCGGGTTTTATCTTATACAAAAAATTCTTTCTCTATAAAAATTGGTTTACAAAAGAAGTGATATCAAAAAGTAGCATCAAGTAAACTTTTGTACGTTATTATATTGAAAAACAATATACAATAGAAAACAATATAGAATAGGAATACAATTTACAATAACATACTTGTGTCAATAGTAAGACTACGCCTCAACTTTTTTTTCTGTGATTATTAACTAATCTTATGTACATAACTATTTAGTACTTTGGTAAGATTATAGTTATTATTAGAACACAGGTATAACAAAAGAAAAAGTTTTTTCAAAATATAAAAAATATTTAATGCAAAAAACTTTAGCACTGCTACACCGAAAACTAAAGACAGAGCACACACACTATTGAGTAGCTATCACATCAGACCAAACTTTAGTTCAATAATTTTCAGTGCAGCCCCGCCAAGTTTGTTGCATTAAATAGTTTTTATTTTGGAAATAGTTCCACATGGGTTATTGACTTTTTACACACAGCGAAGTCTATAAATGTACAATGTGACATGGTGTAAGACTTTTCACGCAAAGCTAGTTTTAGAGTTTTCTAATATTTTATTTTGTAACAATATACTACCATGATCAAAAAATAACCGGAATTTATTCATAAAAAGAAAAGTACATGTTTATTCTTCAAAATTCAAGTTGTCCCCTTCAAAGTA
>NW_018020879.1:107378-114980 GCF_002006095.1 Pseudomyrmex gracilis | reverse complement strand
ATAGCAAAATTTAATGCAAGAACGTTGTTCAAGTTTTGAATCCATTGTAAAAATCGCCGCGACGTAAAAACTTGATGTAAAGAAATCACTGTCATAAAGGTAAATGAACAGCTGATAAGCAGAAGCTTGGCATGGGTGTCCGTAACAGTGACAACGTGACACAAACAACAGAATTCTAAACCGATAAGCCCGCAAGGTTTAAATTAAAAATTCCGGTTATTTTTTGATCATGGTAGTATGAATGTACAAGACTTGGCGCTACTTTCTGATATCATTTCTTTTGTAGAATAGATTTTGTAGAAAAAGATGTTTAGTCAATATAGTAATACTTTTTGTAGAGACATGAGTTGCGCGTAAACTTGGCATCTTTTGTTATCTTTCTTTGAAAAGGTATTTTGTTCAGGATATCACACATTTTGTAGAATATGGTTTTGACAAACACTTATTTCAATGCAATACAATGTATTTTTTAATAATATATAGATTCTAATCTAATTTGATATCTATAGCACATGTAACGTAAAGTATAGATTCTGCTGAACGCAGTTACGAGATGCTGCCGCGTTTCTGCGCAAGCGCTATAAAACAATGTTTTAAGGTGATTATTGCGCAATACAGCGCAGCCGTGCGCGATAGCCAACAGTATGAACGCTTGATGAGCAAATATATGTATGCTTGCATTCTGTGTACGTATAAAGATCCATTTATATATAGTACAGTATTTTGTTGTTACTTACAGTAATGTATTCATCGTGAAACAGCTGTCATTGGACGTCATTTGCTTTACATAACCTTTTTTTGAATCGTAAATAACAACACTTTATAATTTATTAAATATATCAAAATTTTTGCCGAATAAAGTGTTTTTGCGGGGAATTTTACTTTATTATGAACAAAAGTGCTGCTGAAGCTCATTGTATTTTAGTGGAAGTGTATGGTGAACATGCTCTAGCTGAGCAAACGTGTCGACAGTGGTTTGCACGTTTCAAAGCTGGTGATTTCGACTTTGATGACAAGGAGCGACCTGGCCAGCCGAAAAAATTTGAAGATTATGATTTGGAGGCATTGCTCAATGAAGACTCATGTCAAACACTTCAAGAATTGTCTACATCATTGGAAGTTGATTTATCAACGGTAGGAAAACGTTTTAAAAGTTTGGGCCGGAAAAAAAACGGCTGGAATACTCTAAAAGACATGACAAAGTCATTTTGCCGCACGACAATGCTCGTCCGCACGTCGCAAAACCGGTACAAACATAGAAACACTTAAATGGGAAGTCCTACCCTACCCGCCGTATTCTTTAGATGTTGCTCTTTCTGATTACCATTTGTTTCGTTTGATGGCTCATAGCCTGTCTGAGCAGAAGTTCACTTCTTACGAAGATTGTCAAAAATGGGTCGATTCGTGGATTGCATCTAAAGACGAAGCGTTCTTCCGACACGGTATTTGTTCCCTGCCCGAAAGATGGTCAAAAGTAGTAGAAAGCGATGGGCAATACTTTAATTAATGTATTTTTTTTTACTTAAAATAAATAATTTTTTTCATTAAAAAAACGCTACAAATTAATTCCAATTCCCAATAATATAACATTTATCACAAGCCACGTATAATGTTGAACTGTCCTAGATGTTTCTCAATACTTTAATTAATGTATTTTTTTATTTTCATTTAAAATAAATAATTTTTGTTCATTAAAAAAACGCTAGGAATTAATTCCAATTTCTAATATATATAATATTTTGAAATGTTTTACCCACATCTTGTTATTCAAATTTTTTGTAAAAACTATTACTCGAAATGAAAAACGCTTCTCCAGAAAAACAGAGAATATACTAAATTTATTAAAACGCAAAAAAATCCATTAGCATCGTATCAACAAAAGAATGTAATTTATACAATATCTTGTGACTCGTGTGCAATTCTTCCTATATAGGACAAAGAGACAACTTCGTATTAGAGCTAATAAACACAAAACTTACGTGAAAACAAATAACAACAATTTCGTATTAGCAGAACACTCTATCAAAACAAGCCATAATTTTAATTGGGATTCTATAATGTATTTTAGACATTGAACCTAATTATAACAAACGTCTCACATCAAAAATGTTACATATTAATGTTACATATTAAATTAAATGAAAATAGCATTAATAAGATGACAAATACTGAATTGTTAGACAATGTATGTTTATCTTTATTAGACAAAAGCAATAAGTAACATTTTCATATAATTTCATGTAAACTGTGACGTGGCCGCGCGGTTGCAGCAGCAACCGCCCGCCTTAGTCACAAAGACTCGTCTCCGGGATCCGAAATCGCACTCGGAAACCGTTAATCTTCCGGGGCATGCACGCGACTTAATAGAAAAACCGATGTTAATTAATTTTATTCCTCTGTACAAATAAAACCGTCGGCTATGCGAGCCTCACCGGCATCAACGAGGAGGCCGAGGAGTTAGCTAGGAGGAAGAAGGCGCCGGGAAGCCAGAAGAGGCCGGAAAACAAGGGCGAAACAGCTCCTGAAATACAACGATGAGGGCGAAAGGCGCGTTAGAGAGACAAGGCACGCCAAGGGCACTAAAATCCGTTGCGAAGAGCTGTCAGAAAAACAAAACAGCCGTGACAGAGCCGCGCAACCTGCAAGGTGAAGGCCGGAAAACAAAAACCATGAGCAACGTCAACAACTTCGGCAGGTCCGAGTCGACCCTGAAAAGAGCCGTTGAAGATTTGACGGGAGCAACGGCGACGTATCGAGACACGTGGTTCCCACGCCTAATCAATTTGATAGGTCGACGGGATCACCCCCGCTGAGGGAAGCCCCTCCGAAGGAAAACCGGCGAGGCGGTATAAAAGCGGCCGCAGCGCGGGCGTTAGGCAGAATCGAATAGATTAGATAAGCTATTAGCTATCAGCGGGAAAGCACGAACAAGTAGATTTTGAGCGAGTAGAGAGATCGTTGTGCCAGGGCGCCGATACAGTAAACGAGTGTCAGTGCAAGGACCGAGTGCGAGGTCGGAGCGCCCGATAGAGAGAGAGAGAGGCTAACGAGAAGCCGTAGATCGAACGACGCAGGAAGTGGACGGCAGCCGGAGGCGAGTTCCCGGAACCACTGGATCCCGTTCGTGAGATCGACACCGGCGCGAAACCGAAAATTCTATTACGTGTTGCGCCACTCGTGTTGAAACTTTTATTTGTTACGTCTCGAGGGCCCTGTGTCGCCCACATTGTCGCGTAGGGGACAGGAGTGCCTCGTCCGAAATTGTATTCAAAAATCGGGTGGAGCGAGCAGTCGCAATCGAGCGACGAGTATTAGTTATCGGCATACGTCGTCAAGGCGCGGGTAATCCGCCCTCTCAGCTATCGAAAAATCACACGCCCCGGAGGAAATAACTCCTTAGATTATCACGTGAAAAGTACGGGTGCTATCGTTACGCGTCACGGTTATCGGAGATCGCGCGAGGCGAATTCTCGGTACCGCGTACGAACCGCGTACACGTGCGCTAATCAAGAGCGAATTCCGCGGTCGGCTTATTAGCCGTGAGTGTGCGAGGCGCCTCACAAGGCGAAATCCTTATATCGCGACGGACAGGTGCTATCGACTCGAATCGGCCGCGAGCATGAAAAAGGTTGTCGGAATTCATCAAAGAGCGGCCGTGTAATAATTTAATTCGGAGACCGCAGAACCGGCGAAGTTCTGTAACGCTGGTTAGCGCCGTTCAAAACAGGCAAACAGCTGATCCGACGCGAGCGTAAATCCGGTCAACGACCCGGCCTGCCGGATCGCGTAAACACTGGCGAGGTGTCTAGCGCACGCGACTTCGGAATTTACACAAAAACAGCTGTGGCCTTCTCGCGCGATAGAATTCGGCGAAGCACGCCAAACAAATTCGATATCTCATTGTAATACCTTTTTCCATTATAATTCTTTTTCACCGAAGCAATAAACTCCACTTTGTTAATTTTTTTAATTCTCGCGTATTTCATTTAATCTCACCCGTGGCGTATTCTCCTTTCTTTTATCAATTTGTTTACCCCGCCCCTCTCCGTTCGGATTAACCGAGCTAGTCGGCCTGAATACCGACGACGGGACGTCACAGAATCGGCACGTGAATCACGGGCCTGGCGCCCAAACTACAACAGAAAAGTAATTGACGATTCCGGGTGTTCAGCTTTCGTTCGGGCTCACCCGACCGGTGACATCTCACACTGCGGAGGCGAGTCACTTTTTCTCATTGCAGCTCTTCGAAGGAAAAAAGCGTTGCAAAACATACCTTTGATCAAGAGGCACGGTAGTACCTTGAGCCAAGTTCACGTGCGCTCGCACGCGCAAACTGTGCCTATTATACTGGTCTACAAAATTTTCACTTTTTTTGTCACATAAAAACTTACGTTTAATTTTGATAGTAAGAGAGATTTCTAACAAGAAAGTAAGTATAATAACAATTGACACGTTATGTTTTTGTGACATTTAATTTTAATTTTTCACAAAAAATGTATGATAACACACTTACGTAAGAGTCTTTATACGGTTATACTTAAGTTTTATAAAAAAAGGAAACGTTGAAATGACAGTTAAAGCAAACACAGTTGTTGCAATGTAAAGGTGTGAGATGTTGTTTATTTGAAAGGCATACCCACACAGAACAAAAACTTCATTAGACGTCGACAGCTCCATGCGACATCTAATAGATGTCTAATGGATGTCTGGATAGATGGATGTCTGTGTGGGTAGGTGAAATATAAACGTTTTGACCTTCAATTTAGATCTTTATTAATATAATGTCTAAAAAATATAAATGTGATGGTCGTAAATGATACATAAATAAAAAAAGATTTATATAGAAAAACTTACAAGAATAAGCAGTAGTAGTTGTGATGATATACAATATTAAGATGTGTAACGTACAATGTTTGAGATGTAATTGACAGCTCACATCCTCACAGAAGCAAAGAAGCAACTGAGGGAAACGAACTGTATGCGCTAATGTCAGGTCAAAAACTAAACTCACGTGCTTGTAATGCAAAGCTAATCGACTGTGTTATCTACAAATGGTAAATAAGATTTATTTAAATTTTCTGTGTCACTATGTAAATTAAGACCGCGACTTTGATTCTTAATATATAGAGTATTCTTGATATATAGTTTCAGAGATTAAACGCTTATAGTAAGATCTTTAATGTCTAAAATCTCAACACAATCCCAATCAAAGTCGTGCGAGTAATTAATTCTGTGACCAGTTAAGGAGTACAAATTAGTTCGGTCTGTTCCTTTGTGTTCAAAAATGTATTTATTTTAAAACAAAATAAATGAACAGATTAATTAAAGTATTGTCCATCGCTGGCTGCTACTTTTTTCCATCTCTCAGGCAATTTTCGAATTCTATCTCGAAAAAATGACTTGTCTTTGAAGGCGATCCAAGTTTGGAGCCAATTTTCGATTTCTGCGAAAGACGTGAACCGGTGACCTGCTAAATCGTGCTGCATCCTTCGGAACAACCAGTAATCGGAAGGAGCAATGTCCGGAGAATACGACGGGTGTGGTAAAACATTCCATTTGAGCGATTCCAAATATTTTTTTACAACTTTTGCGACATGAGGCCGAGCGTTGTCATGAAAAAGAATAACTTTATCATGTCTTTGCTTGTATTCCGGCCGTTTTTCTCGCAATGCACAGCTCAAACGAATCAATTGTAGCCGATAGAGATTGCCTGTAATGGAATCACCAGGTTTCAGCAGCTCATAGTAAACAACACCCTTTTAGTCCCAGCAGATACAGAGCATGATCTTTGAACCATGAATGTTCGGCTTTGGTGTTGATGTTGAGGTCGTGGCAACAATTGACCGAGCTTAGTGTTTTTTCTTCTTGGGGTTGTTGTAGAATATCCACTTCTCATCTCCAGTCACAATCCGATGCAAAAACCTTTTTCTTTGTTGCCTTTGAATCAGCAACTTGCAAGTGAAAAATTGTCTTTCAACGTCTCTCGGTTTCAGTTCATAAGACACCCAATTTCTTTGTTTTCAAATTATTCCCATGGCTTTCATCGTACAGAAGAGGCTTGTTGAGTTACTCCCAATGATTCTGCAAGCTCCTCTTGCGTTTGACTTTCATCTTCTTTGAGTAATGTTTCCAAGTCTTTGTCTTCGAATTTTTTCGGCTGTCCAAAGCGCGGCTTGTCTTCAACGCTGAAATCTCCATCCTTGAAAAGTTGAACCATTCCCTACATGATTTGTCAGTTGGAGCAGTGTCACCATAAACTTCGACAAGCATTTGATGGGCTTCAGCTGCACTTTTCTTTCAATTAAAGCAGAAAATTAAAACCTCCCGCAAATGCTGCTTGGTTGACACAAACTTTGACATTTCAAACACAGTAAAAATCAAGGTTTTTGTATGAAACTCAAAGCGATGTAAACTGAATATTATTAGCAGATGTCTCTCTGAAACCGCCAAAATCAGCTGTTACTGTGAACCATTCACAACAGCCAGAGCCATCTTTGAGAAACGGACCGAAGTAATTTGTACTCCGAATATAATGATATGCATGCATTTCATTAAATTTTAGAATCCTCTGTACACTACTTTTTGAAATACCAATATTCCGGCTTATTTTTCTAATACTTAGCGAAGGATCTTCTTCAATGCAAGCAAGTACAACTCCTTCATTTTTGTCATTGTTCATTGCTCTACCAATTTTGTTTCTGTTAACGCTCATCGACCCTGTTTCTCTCACTCAATTTATTAGACGCGTGAATACTCTTGGATATGGTGCCACACGAGTCGGAAAACGCACTGCATATTCTCGCGCAGCTAAAGCTGCGTTTTGCCTACGTACTCCATAAATTAACAACATATCACAATATTCTGCATTTGTATACTCCATTTTGGTTAAATGTTCTGCTTTTTTGATTGCAAAAAAACATAAAAACAGAATAAAACATTTAAAACCGTGACTTTCACACTATCACATCCATTCTCCAATAAATCACAGTGTAACACAATGTAACGCAATGTTGCTTGTGTACGTAACTGGAAAGCACTCATACATATGTTCTCTTGGAAACATTTGTATGCATATTTAAGTTTTAAAACATAGATGCACAACACAAATTTGACAAATGTCTTATTATTTTAAGAATTTAATGTGCTCATTTTTATAAACACAAGAACAAAAAACATTTACATTGTTACATGGATATCGCGGCCTTGAGTAAAAAAGAACTTGTAGCCAAGCTGCAATCTTGTGTAAGACTCGGCAACATTAAAAATATTAAAAGGTAAGATACTTTTATAAATAATTACTTATAGAATCATTAAATAAGTGGCACAAAGTAAAAACAAAACATTCAGTAAACATTTGTTGTGTAAATAGTTTTAATTTATATTTAAGTTACATTATTTAATTACTTATTTAATCACTTTTAACTTTATTTAAACAAACAAAATAAACAAAATTTCTGAGAAGTCATTTATTTGTTGTCTTTATTTAGTCTTTATAATAAAGTACAGGTACTTAGATATGTACACAGAATGCATATATTGAAACATTCTGTGTATAATGCATATTTTGCAATATACACAGTTTGTCCGGAAAGTTCCCGGACT
>NW_018020879.1:75329-102134 GCF_002006095.1 Pseudomyrmex gracilis | reverse complement strand
AGTCCGGGAACTTTCCGGACAAACTGTGTATGCATTCTGTGTATATGTCTAAGTCCATGTACATTATTACACAGACTACATAAAAACAACAAATATATGTCTTTCAGAATTTCTTTTCATTTTGTTTGTTTAAATAAAAATTAAAGATGTGTTTAGTGCGGTGACTTCCGGTTCGAATTGGTGAATCCAAATGTTGTGTTTAAGAGGGTACTGGATACAGACTATAGACACCTGTAAACTGACGTTTAGTAGGATAGTAGTATGTGGGCACTTATGGCGCGTCAAAACAATCTCCCTCCACCTGGCCCCTCTACCACTTCTGGCGTCGTTGCCCCACCAGGGAGGTTTCCCCTCTCTTTGGGGCCACGTCCACTAGAGAGGATAGAAATGTGACATGATTTATGACCCCATAATTTTTTTATAAATTTTTTATAATTTTGTAAACATGTGTATTTGAAATTTTTTTGTAGAGGAATTTGCGTGAGGGGAAAAAAGTTCGAGAATGTTCGAGAGTAAGGATGTAATTATTTATTAAAAGAGTATATATTTATTGAAAAATCCGTTTTAAAGCGTAGCTGGTACTGGTAATGTCGGCGCTCCGATGTTGTTGCCTCGTGCGTTCAAACGTGTATGAGAGCAAGTTGGCGTCGGTTGAGTGAAGAAGTGTATGGGCGGGGGTGGCGTCGATCCCGAGAAGGATCAATCAGCGTCTGGGCACTTATGGCCAATGAGCGAGGTCCAGGTATAGTTGATGGGGATGGTAGGGCCCCCAAGGAAGAACTAATGAGCGTCTTGGCACTTATGGCTTCTAATGAGCGTGAAGCAGAGTTGAGGGCGTTTAGGCGAAATATAAGTCGAAATAGAAGTAGGCGTCGCAAGACTGTGACTAGAAAGTCATGGTTCTGATGTAATATAAAAAATAAATTTATGTGTCCGTTGCGGAGTTTTTTTTCAGAACGATTTTTATCTACGCGAACTTGTACGTGCGGATTGACAAGTTCCGATGAGCAAAAGAGAACATAATTTTTTTGAAGACAAAAAACGGTTTATGACTTGGGACAAGACTCCCGTTAAACCTGCATGTTCGTGGAGGGTTGACAAGAGCGTGCCAAATAAAACAAAAACGGTTTACGTGACTCGGGACAAGGCGCCCGTTTAACCTGCATGTGCTTGTTCGCGCGAGAAACTTCGAGAAAATTCTACGAGAGTTTTCGATGGATGTTTAATGTAGAATAAAATGATTAGAAAAATGCCCATTTTAAAGGATTGTTTATTCGTTTTTCATACGCATAAGCACTCATGTGTGGGTAGCTACGACACGAGGGAAATGCGACAAAATAAAAACTATGTATCGTACGCGGATGATATATAAAAATAATTTGTAACTTTTTAAAATAATTGTTAATCTACCGTTTAAACAAAAGGAGTGGTGGTAAAATAAATTGATGCTCATGCGCACAAGA
Organism: Pseudomyrmex gracilis; assembly: GCF_002006095.1. Classification (NCBI taxonomy): domain Eukaryota; kingdom Metazoa; phylum Arthropoda; class Insecta; order Hymenoptera; family Formicidae; genus Pseudomyrmex; species Pseudomyrmex gracilis. Next base: position 100,671 of record NW_018020879.1, on the reverse strand, counting down.
GGGTAAAATTGCTATAAATAGAGCGATGTAAATACATTTTGATCATTATTCTGTTGCAAACAGTTGCGGCTGGCGCTTGAAATATCTTTTTACGCAGTGAATATTGATTTAAAAGTGCGTAAAGTGAAAAGTGCAAAGAAATAGCGGTAAATAGTGAAAAAGAACAAGTTGAATCCAGTTTAAAATTGTGCATGGGAATCATCAAGAAGCAAAATGAGAGGCATAAGATGCTGCTTTCCACCGTATATGGATTAAATAATTCTCATACAAAGAGAATTTAAGTAGGATTGCTCTCTGATGTAAAGAACGGATTTTTTATCCTGCTAGTAAATTGTGCGGAAATGGATCAAATATTATATTGATGCGGCGCGTGTCGTCCACGCGGTATAAGAAAATGTCGAACGATCAATCGCTTAGATGCTTTTGTTCGGGTAGCAACGGAGTTGTTTACGAGAGAAGTTCAAGTGAGATACAAAGCTGTCACGGCGCGTTTCGGTGATTTGTATAACGAGCTGTTCTTTCCTTATATTCTGTTGTAATAAAGTGTGTTTGACGAAAAGCCGCGTACCTTCTCATTTCCGCGGACGGTTACGCGGATCGCGCGGCTCGGTTACGGAGCCGGATCGTGCGCCGCGAACGCAACAATATGGCTCGATGCTGACGCGTGGAAAAACTTGCAAGATACCATGCCGTTAATAAGTATGTACTTGGACGGAGGCAAATACAAGACAGAGCCGATTGTAATAAATAATAATATCACAATTGCATTTACTACGGCATATGGAGCGAAGGCCGTATTAATTTCTCATAAAAAGTCCGGAGGAGAGAAAACATCTAACAGCGAGACAATGAGAGAAGAAGATTCGGATTGTTCTAGAGCAAAGAAGCGCAAGATATTTTCCGCTTCCGTTGTTATGCAAAAACCAACATTTCTCGGTCTGCAAAATATAGCGCAATGTGTTAACGCGTATATGGAACACTTGGATGCGTTAGCATTCAGCGTTAGCGAATGTTCCAAGTATTTAATACAAGAAACAAAATTGTTACTCCCGAAAGCTTATATAAACGCAGACATTATCAAATTAACAATTAAAGGTAATTACGGCAATATCGAACATGCTGTATAGACGCAAATTAAAAATTTACCGTTTCTAGATACGTACTTTACCTTGGTATTTCTAGAAATGTGTACACTTTATTTGGAAAATATTGTTCAATTTATTCTAGCAAAGCATTAGAAGTAATGTCTTCTCTCTCGATTTGTTTGTGTACAAAAATATATTTTAATGTGAATAAAAATTAAAATATGGTGTCTTTCTATAAAATATATATATTATTTTTTATTTTCCCTGCACGAAACTCGTCCTATTTGCACGCACTTTATTGAAAAACAAAAAATTAAAACAAAATTGTTGCGGCATTCCCGCGCATAGAAAATAAATGAAAAATTCTTTGATATAAACTGTTTTTATATCACGCATCCTGCTGCTGCTGCAACGTGTTTCCTCGTACAGAGGAGTGCACCATATCGTGCCGCGTCAGAGGAAGTATTTTTCGGAAATTTCTACTCCGGCTGTTTCTACTACCGCGCGTCGTTCTCTTTCGATCTCGGGCCGCTGGCAGAGACCGAAGGAGAACGGTGCGCGGTAGTAGAAGCAGCTGGAGGAGAAATTTCCGAAAAATACTTCCTCTGACGCGGCACGATATAATGCACTCCTCTGTACGTGTCTATCTCGAAACATTTTCGAGGAAGTTTCTCATAGTGCAATTTCAAAGTCAGAAATCAAAGGTCCATATATCGCAAGTCCTTCGGTTGTCTATTGCGGATCAGGGATGTAAATCCCCGTTTTTATGAAAACGGAGCTAATGTGTTTTATCCTGTTGACAAAAAATAGTGGAAACTATGTCTGAGTAACAGACGGTCAATGCTACGTGACATCTTAGGATCAATTTTTCATCTACAAAAAATTTATTTTAGGGTTGTAAAATCAATGTCAACTTTATGGAAAAACAAAAACAGATTTTTTCTTACTGCTGGCACAAAAAATGATAAAAACTTTATAGCATTTCCGAGGAAGAGCCGGTTTGTCAGTTTGTGACATCCTAGCTCAACTCTCACTTTGTAATTTTTGGGGGTCAAACAGCGTATAAAAGATCTGTTGCAAAGAGAACGAAACACAGTCTGAGTTCAGAGCAAGAATCAGTCAGTTCTCAGTCAGTAAAAAGTAAGCAGTGAGTTTTTAGCGAGTGTCGGAGTTCTAAGTAAGTTTGTTCGTGTAAGTACTATTTTTGTGTAGTGTACAAATATATTTTTATTACAAAAATGTCGGCAAAAACAATGCAAGACATTGCAACGCATGTAATGCAATGTACACGTTGACGTATTTATGTCAATGCATATGCGGAGTGTGTTGCTGCGAATACGAGAAAACGCAGACACCATAGATTTGTTCTATCAAATCGCGCATCGGATATCTAATACGTTCCTCGCAACATTGCACGCGCTGGGATATTTTGATGAAGATTCACGATTATTGCACATCGCGTGCGAAGTAGTGGAATTTCGCGCGGCGCTCCAGCATGATGAAAAAGATGTGCAAGGATTAATCGCACAAATGATGCGCGATAATATGGGTGAGTAAAAGTTTTATTTTTGTAAGAATATTATTTTTACATTTGTAAAACTGTTTTGATATACCGCATGTTTTATTTACTTTAGTGAACAATTGTAACGAGGTAATGGTAACGCCGGCAAACGAAGAAGCTGCAGCGACGTTACCTCGTTTTGCTTCTTGTCAGCAGCAGTAAGTTGCAAGCGTATCGCCTTGTGTGGAACCTCGGGCGGTAGCCAGGGTGTTGCCAATGCAACGCCCTGCTTCTACGGCCCAACGTCGCCGACGAGAGGAGGCAGAAGAAGCAAATGAACTTCCACTGCGTAAGTTTACAAGCAATAAAACAAGAATTACAAACTTTTAGAATAAAAATATATTAACTAATGATTTTCACATTTTAGGAAGAGCCCGTAAAGATGAAACGGAGCTTCCTCCTCCTCCTCCTCTAGCCCCTGATTCCGGTAAGTAAACTATCTCTAAATAATTAGACAAAGAGAAATATAAAGAAATTATATATGAACTTTTATATTGATTTTTTAGATGAAGACGTGCAAATACTGATGCACCTAAGGCCTGATCGAAATGCCGATCAGCAGCAACAGGCGGAAGCGGAAGAGGAACGAGCGTATGAATTACAAAAAAGGCTGGTGGACGAAGAGTTTGCAGACATCTTTGAGCGGGAAACGATCCATTTGTCAGAGTTCAGTGAGGACGACAACAACGACGCCGTCGATGAGCGCGACGAAAACGCCGACGATGAGCGCGACGACGACGACGACGACACCGACGATGATAATGGCGATGATAATGGCGATGATAATGCCGACGAAGACGCCGACGATGAGCGTGACGAAAACGCCGACGAGGATAAAGATTCCATCGTGGAAGGTTAGAATAGATGTATATAATTGTATATAGGAGTATATAATTGTATATAAGTGATATATAATTTAATGTAATAAAAAAAATAAAAGATCCAATTACTCATGTTACAATAAATACATGTATAATATGTATATATAGCTGTTAATGCGATGTCGTAATTTCACCTTCTTCCCAATATAAAATTTAGAATAAACCTACGAAATATAAAGTATAAAATAATAGTTACAATCCGTTACAATGTTGATAAAATAAAGATACAAACTAAAAATAAAAAATAAAATAAAAAATTAAAAACAATAAAAATTATTGAGAAAAAATAAAACGTGCGATTAAGTAATTAAAAAAAAAATTGGATCTTTTACTCTGTGTAACACCAATTGGTAAGTGTTTGTTGGTATATTTAAAGTTTTAATATTGTCGTACTAAGCTATTTTTATTTACAGTACAATACGGGGGTAGAACTGTAAATGTTGCGCAGGAAAATGGTAGTGAATAGGACGGCACCAACAACGAGCGCAGCAACAGTAACGTCGACGACATCACCAACACCGCCGAGCGTTACACCGGTAGCAGTACTACTCCCGCCACTCCCGACAGTGCCGCCGATGACGAGAGAAGCAAACAGATCGGTGAAAATAATACTTATACATTTATAATATTACGGTCGGAAAACGCGCGTAGATTTAAGAAATTCGGGGTAATAGGGAGAGAGGCGACATTTAAGATCCGCGAAATTCAGCCTGCTAAAATAGTAGAATGGGTGGAGGATGCATTTCACAAAATTCACAGATACGCGACAAATTTATCGGAGCCGAATGATTACGTCGGGGTGTGATTCGACTCCCCGACTTTGACCAACGGTGCAGCGGGTCTTTCTTTTCGTCCTGCGCGTGACTTGACTCACGAGAATATTTGGTCTCTCGTGAGTTCAGTTGCGCAGAGTAACGGGGGGATAGACATCGCTACATCGCTTACGATACGCGTATGCACCGTCCATTCTCCGTCGGGTAGAGGAGGCCGTCCTCTGGGCGCGGAAGGAATCGAGAAACGCTCGATTCTTTCAATAACGAATAGCGACAACCTCTGTTTCCCTCGCTCACTCGTTGCCGCTTGGGTATACCTTGAACGAGGTAACGCCCGCACGCGAGCTACATGAGCAATGGAATGCAATGAGACGTTCAAACTCCTCCTTACAATGCCAATGGGCACAGGAGTTGGTGCGGAGCGCGGGCGTCACAATTCCGGAAGAAGGCTGTGATATTGGAGAAATTGAGCGGTTTCAGCGTTACCTTGCCGGCGAGGGGATAGCTATAATTGTTTACGCCTCGTCTATTTTCGCGAAAGGCGAAAAACCGTTGTACGACGGTGGTGCGTTGCTCGCCTCTCTCGGACGCGAACCCTTGCTACGTTTAAATATTCTTTATTGCGAGGGTTCGCGTCACTATTGCTTTATTTTAAATTTAAGAGCGGTGGCGGGGAGCAGGAGATACTGCATTCCTTGCAACCTGCCTTATTGTCCCGAACGAGGAGTTCATCGATGCTCGCATAAAAGTCCGCGTTGTCGCGGTGTGCCGTCGTGCGAAACAGAAGAAATAGAATTAATTCGATGCAAGCAATGTAAAAGAATGTTTTACGGGCGCGAGTGTTTCGAGCGTCACCGAGCCGAAAAATCGTACGGAGACGGTCGCGTGAGCGTGTGCAGCGCCTTGCAATTTTGTGACGATTGCGGGCGTTTGTACAGAACAGCGGGTGCGGGGCACGAATGCGGCGTCGTGTTTTGTAACATTTGCAGTTTGCATCAAGATGTGAACCATCTTTGTTATATTCGACTTCTCACACGCGAGGATTTCACTGGCAAAGGGAAAAACGCGCGCGTCGCATTCGTGTTCTACGATTTCGAGACTCGACAGGACGAGGCGCTCGAAGGTACAACGTTTGTGAAAATTCACGTGCCCACTCTTTGCGTCGCGCAACAGATTTGCGTCACGTGCGCAAATAAAGACGACATGACGGTACGTTGCCGGTGGTGCGGAGTGCGCGAATTCGTGTTCCGCGATGATCCGGTGATGCAATTTGTCGATTTCGTTACAAGAACGACGAAATGTTTCAAGCAGATTATCTGCATCGCGCACAACGCCAAGGCGTTCGACGCGCAGTTCATCTTTCGCTACATCACGGAGAAACGTGTCGATTTGGATCCACGAGTAATATTAAACGGGACGAAGATCATCGTATTAACGGCCGGACGTACGAAATTTATTGATAGCATCAACTATATGCCAATGCGTTTGTCAGCTTTACCGAAGGCTTTTGGTTTGCGGGGCGATGTGGAAAAGAGATATTTTCCGCATTTACTTAACACTCTCGCGAATCAGTCGTACGTCGGACCGTTACCAGCCGTTGAATATTACTCGTCGGATAGTATGTCTAGCAAAGAACGCGAACGTTTTTTGTCATGGCACGCGGAACAGACGCGCGAAAACGTATCGCTTCCACATGTATGCGAGTTTTTCGTAAAAACTTTTTACGTGAGGAAGAGATCGGCGTCATTCCTCGCGGCGGATATCGCCTCGCGGATATGCAATCCCGCAAAGCTCTGCAGTGGCTGGTGTGGAAGAAGCTCGAGCTCGGCCACACCATTGTTCACGCGGGTTACGGGCGAGAACATCGTTTCGCGGAGATCGGAGGTATTCCCGTCGACGGATATTACGAGACGGCGAACGGTGAGCGTCACGTGTTGCAATACCACGGCTGCTTTTGGCACGGATGTCCCGCGTGTTTTAAAACGGAACGCGACAAACGTCTCTGCACGGAAAAACGCGAAGTACGACACGATGAACTCGCGATGCGAGCGTACACTGACAACGTCATGGCGTCTTCGCAAACGGGGCTACATCGTGATGGAAAAATGGGAGTGTGCTTTTGATCGCGATATGCGGGAAAATCGCAAAATGCAAGCGTTTATAGACCACCATCCGATGCTCGCGGCTAAACCGCTCTCACCGCGTGACGCATTTTTTGGCGGACGAACGGGAAACATCGCGATTCGGCGCGAAGTTACGGGTACGGAGAAGATACGTTACGTAGACGTGTGTTCTCTATTTCTCTACCCTTACGTATTGAAAACCGGCGCTTTCCCGATTGGACATCCGAAACTTCTCGTCGGAGAGAAAGAGTGCGCCTCGCTCATCGGGGCGATGCCCGGTGTCGATTTTTCCGCGGTCGAGGGGCTTGTGCGTTGTAGAGTGCTCCCTCCGCGCAATCTCTTTCACTCTGTACTTCCGTACCGTGTGCAGGGCAAACTGCTTTTCGCTTTGTGCCGCAGTTGCTGCGAAAACTTTTTGCATACTCAGTGCTTGCACAAAAATCCGCGCGATCGTGAATTCGAAGGCGTGTGGGTATCGTGTGAATTACGCATAGCTGTGGAGAAGGGTTATCTCGTGACTGCAGTGAGCGAGATATGGCAATACGAGACGAGCCGATACGACGCTGATACGCGTCAGGGGGAATTATTTGCCGAATCACAAACTGTTTTCTCAAATTAAAGCAAGAGGCGAGCGGATGGCCGAGCAAATGCGTGGACGAACAATCTAAAGAACGATATCTTCGAGAATACGAAGCAGTCGAGGGTATCACTCTAGATAAAGCAAACATTGCGCAAAATCCGGGTTTACGCTCGGTCGCAAAGCTGTACCTCAATTCGTTTTGGGGAAAATTCGGGCAACGATCGAACCTGACAAGTACTGAGGTGGCAAAGACGCAGGAATCGTCTCGTATCGCTATTGTCGAGCCCCGAGCACGAGGTAATCGATATGTTACCTGTAAATGACGAGGTAATATATGTTTCGTGGCGAATGCGGGACGAGGCGGTCGTATCTTCCCCGATTACCAACGTAATAATAGCGGCGTACACGATAGCACAGGCGCGATTGAAACTGTACGAATATTTAGAACGTTTAGGCGAGCGTGTTCGTTATTACGATACAGTGTATTTATGTAAGCAGCGGAAAATCCGGCGAATACGAACCGCGTACGGAGAATTTCTTGGGCGATATGACGGACGAGCTCGAAGGCTACGGCCGTGGTAGTTACATCGAGTCGTTTGTATCCGGTGGCTCGAAAGTTTACGCGTAGGGTAGAGTGGGGCTAGTTTGGCCATTTTTTATTCAAACTGTTACAAATCTTCACACACTTATGTTAGACTAATGAAAATTATTCTAAAAGGTAGCATATTTATCTGGCTTAAGAAATAAGTACTCATGGATTCTTAAAATATTGTGATATCGATAAAAATTTTGTTGAATAAAAAAAGTCACAGTGGTCTAAGTTGGGCCACTTCGAGGATAAGTTGAGACAAAAGTATAACTACCTATTATTAAGGGTTATACGTTATTTAAAAAAACAATAAAATTAAATATATTATTAAAATCTTTATTACCATTGTTATCTCTTATTTATAAACCGTACTAGTTATTACTACTTTATTTAAAATATTTTAAGTAATAAGAAATAAAATAAATTAAAATCTCAGTTTTTTATAATAAAAAGTAACATAAAATTTATACTTCATTGTTAACATTAATAAACTAAAAAAAAATATGAATCTAAAAACAAAACAGCAATCTCAAAAACAATTAACCTTCAAATTTTTAAATAAAAATAAGAACTTATCCTTCAATCATTGCAAACAAATATTGCACTAAAACTGGACTTTGATTGAACTTAATCTTAACTGTAGGAATATTGAATTTACGCTTTTCCTGACACGCTTTTAACAATAATCAGTTTCTCATTCAAATGAATATTTCTTCAATTAATAAATAAATATTATTTAAAACAATAGTTCTTCTTCAGAGTTTGAGTCGTTTTTTTACTTGTGTTTTCTTTTTTTCATCACCTTTGGTTTCTTTTTTTTTTTAGCAACTTTGGTTTCTTTCTTCTTTTTTTCAGCAACTTTTGTCTTTTTTTTTTTGACTTTGCTCTTCAGCAAGAGCAGTTTTTTCTGGAGTATCTGTCAAGACTGCTGCCTTTCTTTTCTTTCTTTTGACTCTGTTTTCTTAGTCCAGCCTTTGAAAAAAACTTTACAATTTCAGGTGAAAACTGATTATTCTCTTTGGAAGTAGAAGACTCAGGATTATCTCTGGACGTTAAAAAATTGATAATGTTTGGAGATAAATTTTCTCTTTCTTATGCTTCTGCGTTTAGTTGTAATACTGTTTGACATTCAAGACGATCAGTGACATATGAAGGTGCAAAGTCGCAGTCAGTAAAAATGTCCCTATTGTAAGGAAATATTCCAGTTTTTGTAAATCCATTTATTATATTAAGAGCCGTAGTAGCTAGCGGAAGCGTATTAGCACCTATTTTAGGTACGTCGTATATAGTTATCGTTTTGCCTGCATTGCTCCGTAACCATCCGTCTTGAGCAGTAGCAAGATATGTGTTTTAAAAGGTCCAAAAAGAGAAACGTCAAGAAGTTGTAATCTATGACTGCAATGTGGCGGAAAAGATAGCATAACAACTCCGCTGTTTTTGGCTAAATCTATTGTATGAATTGCAAGATGAGATGAATGATTGTGTCTAACAAACGTAATATTAAATACAGCTTGCACTTGAAGGTGTAGCCAGGAGATGGAAATATATACAAATGCATACAAAGATCAACAAACAAGAATTTCTACTAGCATTAGAATTCGTAATGTCTTCCACATATTTCGCTTTCAACAACCGTATATATAAACAAACTTTTGGAACACCAATGGGTTCCCCATTGTCTCCAATTATGGCAGATATTGCGATGCAAGATCTAGAATTAAACGTGTTGAATTCATTAACTTTATCTATTCCTATATATTATAGATACGTGGACGACATCTTACTGGCTATCCCGAAAGATCAAGTTACAGAGGTATTCAACGTCTTCAATTCATTCCACAACAGATTGCAGTTCACACACGAATTGCAGTCTGATAACAGTATTAGTTTCCTTGACACACGTATTATTAGAGAGGAGAATGTTTTGGTGTGTGACTGGTATCATAAACCGACGTTCTCTAGAAGATATTTACAATTTTTATCACAAAACCCTGTGTGTCAAAAGATTGGTACTGTCATGTCATTGGTAGACAGAGCGATTTTATTGTCNGAACCGAAATTCCACGAAAAAAATCTACGTATTGTTATAAACATACTCATTGAAAACCTATATCCTTTGGATTTTATTTTTAAGTATATTAACAGGAGACTTAAAACAGCATCGATACAATACAAAACAAAAAATACACAAGACCATGAACCACCACAATTTTTTGTCATGCCATATATTTCTGCTAATACTGATCGTCTCAACTACTTCTTCAAAAACAATAAATACACAATGGCATATAGAAACATAACACAATTAAATAAATTTATTAAAACACACAAAGATTCGGTTCCTCCAGATAAACGCAAAAATGTAGTATACCGCATCGATTGCAATTCATGCAATTTGAGTTACGTAGGGCAGACGAAAAGGCAAATTTCCACAAGAATTAAAGAACATATGAATTACGTGAAGAAAAACTCAGAGACCTCAGTATTGGCTGAACATAGCAGAAATACAAACCATTCGTTCAATTGGAATTCTGTTAAAATTCTCGATAAAGAACTGAATTATTTTAAACGTTTAACTTCAGAGATGCTTTTTATTAAATTACAAAAAGACAACAGTTTAAACATTATGAGAGATACAGAACTTTTAGACAAAACATATTTACCGATTATTGATAAGATTTGACTCTTTCACATTTTATCACGAGACATATCTATGTATTCACCTTTATTATTGACTACTCATGGCTTGCCTCTCAGTTTATGCCTATCTGGTAAACACGACACACCCATGTACCGGACATACATTTAAATTTATATTTTTGAAGTGTTGATCTTAATGGTGAGATTGTTATTTGATTGCATTTTTATCCAAATTGTAAATGTTATCCACATATCAATTTATCTATATTGTATTTATTATAGTTTGTCGACTGAAGATGACTTAAATATAAGTTGAAACGTTTCGACACACACATCGTTTTTATTTTTGCAAATAAGTTCCTGCATCTGGTTCCTACTGGCCCTTTTATACTCAAGTTGATTTTTTATCATTTGAACCCGAGGAAACCCCTCACAACCACGGAATAATATTAAATCTTTGATTTAAGGCTTTACATGTTTAATAAAATGATCCATAAAACCATAAAATTCGTCATTAGTAACCCAGCCACTGGCGTTTCCCATTCCTATGCTATCTGGGGGTCCATTTGATAAAAAAGAAATCTTTATATCTCTTGCGAGGAAAGATAAACATAAGTGGAATGGTGTTGCCTGACGCTGAGACAGCTACTATTATTGTTACATTTGTACCACGTTCTGCTGAAGTTATTGAGCCTACATTGTGTTTGCCTTTTGCTGCAACAATTTTATTTGGTTTTGATACAGTCGAGACACCGGTCTCATCGATATTCCATATTTTTGAGGCAATAAACTTGTATTTATTCAGAAGATAACCTAATTTATTAAAAAATTCATTAACGTTGGTCTTATTGAAAGATGTCGCCCTACCAAGACTAGTTGCTTCTGGTTTTCTAATTGACAGTTTAGCATTTCTTTTCAAGAACGCAGTTAACCAATCTTTACCTGCCATTTTATTAATTTTCTAATTATCAAGATAAGAAATTTGAAATTTGACAGCACAATCATAAGCAAGACAGCGAACATCTTTGGGAGTCAAACCAAATTAAATATTGGAAGCTTTTAATAAATAATCTGTTAAGTTTTTTTCTTGTTCTTCGGTAAAAACTTGTCTTGAAGCAATATATCCTACTTTAAGAAGTTGTTTTTTAGCCTTCAGTTTGGTGATAAATCTTGTCAAAGTCGATTTTAATGTTCCGGCTTCAGAAGCTGCTAACCTCAAACTCTTTCGCTTGGTCAATACAGCATTTGCAGCTTTCTGCAACACTTCCTGAGTAGCAAGAACTTTATTTGTCTTTACGTGCGCATATTAAAGAAACAATAATAAAACGTAATAAAAACCACCAGTAAAGACACATTTCATTTCAAGCATTTCAGTTCGTAAGCGAGGTTAGTTGGGACACGTGGCCCAACTAGCCCCTTACCGACATTGGCTGAAATATATTTTTATATCTAAAAATCCGTAAATATATAATATAGCAAAATAAATATTAAAATTAAAAACTATACTACTGACTTATAATAAAAAAGTTTACTTGATGTTTATTAATTACTGCAATTATTATTTAAACCAAAATAGAACAAAATGTAAGAATTTTATTTTAAACGCGCAAAAAACAAAAAACTACTCGTGTTCGTCTGTTAACGGCCGAACGTTGATTGGCGTATGCAGCGCAGTAGCCACCGTCTCCCCACTTTTTTAGTAGGCATCAACATGTTCATACGCGTTTCGGATATTGAAATATTTGAGAGTCCCAACTTGGCTCAACTAGTCCCGCTCTACACTATGTAATTCGTACTCCGGACGATGGCGCGCGGGAGGTGTGTAAAATCAAGGGAATAACTCTCAATTCCGCAACCTTCCGCATAATTAATTTCAATAGCGTTAGGGAAATGTTAATGCGAAGAGAGAGAAAAAAAGAAATTGTGTCGATAAATCTGCATTTTAGAGCGATTCGTCGCACCGCGTTTTACAAGGTTGTGACGCGGGACAAATAAAAAATCTGCTCGCCGGTTTTGCTAAAGCGTAGATTTATCGACAAGCGACGCTCCGTTCCATACGGCTATTTGAAATAAGACTTTCTTCCGTGCATTCTCTTGTAAATAGTTTGTATATTTTAAACGTATTAATAAGAGTTAAAATTGTGTATATATGTTTTCCGTCCAAATAGGTCATAATGTAAGCAAGCGCTTTGTACAATAAAAGAACAATATATAAGTTATTTTAACAATCACGTGTAAAAATAAGGTTATAAAATGCGAGATTTTCTGTAAATGTTAGTAGATTAAGCAATATGCACACATTTTGTAAAATGTAATATTTTAGTGTTATTAAATTGTTATTAAAAACAAAATTAAAAGATTGCTTTTTCCCGATCTCTGTTTTCTTTTATCCTTAGAGACTGCCTTTTTGATATAACCTCAACAAAAAGCTATAAGCTTATATTGGCGCGCGCGTTTGACGAGCTTATTTATTTTGCGCGCGCGACAATAAGCTGATTTTTCATGAAAACAGCTTTTCCATCGCCCGGAATAAGCTCACCGTCCGTTGCCGCAACGAAAATTACCTCGTTGTCGCGGCAAAACGCGCTGAACCGCGGCCGACGCGAAGTCCCCACGCGCGATGAAGAGCTCATCGTCGTCGCAAACCAAAAACAGTTTAATTTAAGAGTGTTACAAGCGGCAATTCGCACAGTCTTTGAAATGGACGTGCGCTAGAAACATCTCTGGACGTCAACCGTTTGCAGACCTACGAAATGCGGGAAAACAATTTTCGTAAAGACTTTTCTCCGTTATTTGCCGAAAATGGCGAATATTCAATTCGGGAGAATTTTATTTTATTACGGCGAGTGGCAAGAAGCCTATTTCGAGTTGCAACGCGAGATGACGACGGAAAAATGTAAAATCGAATTTCGCGAAGGACTACCCCGTCCGGAAGATTACTCGAACGACCCGCTCTGTGCGAAATTAATAATAATCGACGATCTTATGCGAGAATCGTCGTTGTGCGAAGTGATCGTTGATTTGTTTACCAAAAGTAGCCATCATAAAAATCTTAGCGTTATACTTATTTCACAGAATCTTTTTCATCAGGGACGCGGACAACGCGATATTTCGCTGAATGCGAATTACATTGTGGTTTTCAAGAATCCGCGCGATCGCGCGCAAATTCGCCATCTCGCGCGCCAAGTTTATTCTGACGACGCAAAATTTTTGGAAGAGGCGTACTACGACGTCACTTCGCGCCCTCACGGTTATTTACTGCTCGATTTTAAACAGTCAATACCGGTCGAATATTGTTTTCGAACGTGTATCTTTCCCAACGATCTGCGTCATTACGTGTACGTACCCCGCAGATTTCTCGCGTGAAAACAAGCGTATAAAAACCCGAAGCACACGAGAGAAGGGCATCATTCGAAGCTACGATGCCGTCGGCGACGAAGCGGAAGAAGCAACAAAGAGCGCATATTAGAACTAAGCGCTCTCTCGGTGAGAAAAACATCTGTCTACTAAAGGCTTTGTGTCTTCTAAATAAAAATCAACGCGCTGCTTTTCTGCGAAACGCTGATAACAAATTCATCGCGTGTATTCGCGAGTGCGTCCACAATACGCTCAGAGGTAACGTACCGCTCGAAAAAAGAGAGAAGAACCGCCTAATCCGATACAAAACGGCGCTGCGACGTATCGCGGAACGAAGAGGTACTTGGAAGTGCAAGAGAAAGCTGCTGGTGCAACAAAGAGGCTTTTTATCGTACATCATCGGGCCCATACTCGTAGCTTTATTATCTCGAATTATCGAGTAACCATGGAACGGGCTAAAAAAATGGTGCTGATTTCTACGAATAATCTTGAAAAAATGCAACAACGAATAGCGGGGGAAAAAATATCGCTGCTAATACCACACGCACTCCCGGAACCGTGCTCTCGCGTCTCGACGCGGAAATGAGACGTATTCTCGATTCCCCTGTTGATGAAGGTGAAAAATGGAAATTGTACAGCGAAGTATTAGGTGCGCAACTAAGTTCTCGCTGTTTTTTTTTGAAAATGCAGCTTTATTGTGAAAAAATGGTTACAAATGAATCATTCAAAGTATTGCCCATCGGTAGCTACAACTTTTTCCCATCTTTCTGGCAGAGCTCGAATACCGTTACGGTAAAAGTGTTCGTTTTTTGAGGCTATCCACGAATCAAGCCATTTTTTGATGTCTTCATATGAGCGGAACTGCTGATCAGCCAGACCATGTGCCATCGAACGGAACAAGTAATAATCGGACGACGCAATATCTGAGGAATATGGCGGGTGGGGTAGGACTTCCCATTTGAGCGTTTCCACGTAGGTTTTAACGGGTTTGGCAACATGAAGCCAAGCGTTGTCATGCAGTAGAATCATTTTTTCGTGCCTCTGCTCGTATTGTGGCCGTTTTTCAACGCATGCAATCGCTTGGAAATGGCTTGGCGAATAACTCCTAATGCTGAAGCAAGCTGTTCTTGCGTTTGGCATGGATCCTCGTCGAGCAATGGCTCCAATTCAACGTCTTCGAAGGTTTTTGGCATTCATTCACGCGGACGGTCGTCAACATCAAAATCACCGTCTTTGAAGCAACGGAACCAATCACGGCACGTTGTTTTACTTAGAGCAGCATCTCCGTAAACTTTTTGGAGCTTTCGATGCGCTTCAGCCGCCGTTTTCTTTGAATGAAATAAGAAAATCAACACTTCCCGCAAATGACGATTATTTGGTACAAAATCAAACATTTTCACACAACCAAAAGTATATGACGCCAAAACAAAATCACTAACGTGTCAAAGCAATTTGTTTACCATATGTCTAAGCTTAGTTCGTGACGTTTTGGATATGTCAAAATCGACCAGCACTTACTGCTGGAACCATCTATTGACAAACAGCGGGAACTTAGTTGCGCACCTAATACTTCGTCGATATCTATATTTTATCCGAAAAGCGAGAAAGCGTTCTCGCAAAGAAGAAGATCCATCTGTGGCGGAAACAACTGCTGTGACTGGCGGAGAAGGAGAAAAGGAGGAAAACGAGGAAATGAGAGAACTATTTCACGACGCGGAAGAACCAATAGACGCTTTGCCTCAAACATCCTCTGTTTTACCAAAACATTATTCAACACCCTTGCGACACAATAATAATAATAATCAATATCAACGGATTAATCAGTCAACTCCGAAGAAAAATGTATTGTTTGCAGATATTTCATTTAACAACAGCAGCGCAACGAGCTCTCGCGAACGAAAAACTATAACAAACATAATAGAAACAATTCCAAAAACTTACCGCCCCAAAGCGCGAATGCTTTTGAATCATCTGATCGAAACGGCTGTTCCCGTCAAGATCACATAAAACGAACGCGGCGTCGTGACCGAGAGTCCAGAATTGGTGGAAGCGAATATTGTGGAACTCGTAAACAATGCGATGCGAGAAAGAAAAACCGCTGGAATAATGGGAGCCATTCATTTCGCTCATTTACTTCGCGACATAAACACGCCGCCTCCTCAATACGTGGGAAATCCTAAATATTTACGCTTTTTGCGAAAAGGAGGAAAAAGAACAAAGCGCAAATTTCCGCATAGCATTGAACAAGAAGAAGCCAAAGAGGAAAAAGAAGGATGGGATTACCGCGCCACCGACAAGAACAAGAAAAGGATACGAATCGGGATTCCGAGACGGGTGCTCACGTGGGACGAAATGTAAACGAAACGCTTGACAAGTTGTATTATAATCTCGCGCATTACGCCGGTTACTCGGCGACGGAAAATTTGTCGCGAGTCGCTAAACCGAATTACTCGCGCGAGGACGTTGTTCGCTGGCTTCGTTCGCAAGATGCTTACACGCTACATCGTCCCGTGCAGCGAAAGTTTCCCCGACTGCATTACAACGTGACGAATATCGATCTCTGGGAGGCTAATTTGATAGAATTGCGAAATTTGCGAAGCTATAACGACGGATATTGCTATCTACTGACAGTTATCGACGTGCTCAGCAAATTCGCGTGGGTGGAACTGTTGCGAGACAAAACAAGTGCTCAAGTTCTTCGTGCGTTTCAACGCGTGCTCTCGAGAAGTGGCGGACGAAGACCCGTATATCTGCAAACTGATAAAGGTAAAGAATTTATCGCGCATCCGCTGCAAAAGTTTCTCAAGGAAGAAGGAATTTGTTTCCGCGTGGCGCGTAATCCCGACATTAAAGCAACCGTGATCGAGCGTTTCAATAGAACGCTAAAAAAGCGCATGTGGCGCTACTTCACGCACAAAAACACAAAACGTTACCTCGATGTCTTGCAGGATATCGTGCACGCGTTCAACCATACGTCTCACTCTTCTATACGCATGAAATCCCGCGGATGTTACGGCGGAAAACACGAATATTGCGCGCGAAAACACGTGGCATTGCTGGAAGAAACAGCGAGCGAAAGCAGCTTAATACTCCGTCGGCGATTTCGTACTTGTCAGTAGAACAAAAGCCGCCTTTGAAAAGGAATACGAAATCAAGTGGAGCGAAGAGATATTTCGAATTTATTGTGTTCTCGAGAAATCCGCGCGTTTACGAGCTAAGTGATTTAGTAGATGAGGTTATAGACGGAATTTTCTACGAGCAAAAACTGTCTCCAGTTGTTAAAAATCTACAAGAAGAAACTTTCATCGTTAATCGGGTGATAAAGAGCAAAGTCGGGNACGTAATAGGCAACTGCTAGTCAGTTGGCGAGGTTATCCGTCTAAATTTGACTCGTGGATTCCGGCTTTGAGTTTAACTAGGCTTGCACAAGGCGACGACACTGATGGCGACAATGAAGATGACAATGGAGAAACACTTTTTCGTAATTCTCCCGAGCAATAGCAGTATGCTTCACTTCCCGCACAACACCACATCGTGTTTTACTACGGAATTACCTCGCCGTATAGATTTGCAGGGAAAATGGGAAGTTGCTCTTACCGAGATTCAGTTTTCTTCTAGTTTTTTACATTTACGCGAAGATGAAGCTCTGATATTACTCGCGAATACCTTTCCTAACAGAGATATTTCGTCAGTTAACATTTCAATATTGTCAGGAATTTATTCTTCAGAAGCTGATTTTATAGAAACTATAAATCATTCGTGCTCTCAAGAAAAATCACATATTATATGGTCGCTGAACCTTCTATATGGTAATAAAGTTTCTATATCGCTTACATGTAAAAAAGACAAATGCAATCAAATTCATAGTGTAAAGCTTAGCTACAAATTGCGTCGTATACTCGGATTTGAAACATCTTCTGTTAATACACATTTTGTAATAGACAGAATTGCCGGTGTAGATAATTTTGAACCAGTCAGCTTTGCCCGTGCTATCCCCGACAAGTTATTTGTTTATTGCGACATTTGCGAGCTATACAGAACCGGAGCGCTAACACCGCTTCTTCGAATAGTTATTAATAATACCACGAATAACTACGGTTCTAATCAGGTAAAACATTACTCGTATGGAAATTATATTCCGTTTCGTAAAACAAATTTTCGCGTGATAGAAATAGATATAAGAGATCAGTTTGGTAAATTTATTCTATTCGAATTCGGCACGTTGACGGTAACGTTACACTTTAAACGCGTATTCGAATAAAATATGGCTCATTATATGGAATATTACGATGTAGAGCGAAGGCAGCATTCCGAGAGTTTTGACAGGATCGACGTATCACGGTATCGGAAGCTTTCTCGGCGGATTGTTCAGGAGAATACTTCCCTACCTGGCTAGCAAAGCGCGCGCGATCGGAAAAGAAGCTCTACGCGCCGGTGTGAAAATAATAGACGACGTGGGCGATAACAATATTCCGCTAAAAGAAACAGTTAACAGTCGTTTCAAAGAATCACGTGACAATCTCAAACAACAAGCAAAAGAAAAAATAACCCGCTTAATGCGAGGGTTGGGATATATACCTTTTGCGAAGAAACGTTCGGGCCACTTTGACCCAGGTGAGTTTCCCGTTCACTTTGCGATCAAGCGTCGCCGCCGTGCTAGTAGTACCAGCAAGAAATTGGCTTCCGCGCGGAGAAAAAAGAAAACTCGAGCAATTAAACGCTCAACAAAT
Source organism: Pseudomyrmex gracilis (assembly GCF_002006095.1). Lineage (NCBI taxonomy): Eukaryota > Metazoa > Arthropoda > Insecta > Hymenoptera > Formicidae > Pseudomyrmex > Pseudomyrmex gracilis. The sequence goes on along the minus strand of NW_018020879.1, from coordinate 82,352 downwards.
AGAGGGATTTGGAAGAAAAAGAAGAAGCGCGCGACAAAAACTAGTAAACGCCGCGTGAGCAAGAAACGAACCGTGAGCGATATATTCTCGTTGACGAAGCAAAATATCTTTTTTTTATATTTACTCGTGTGAGTGTTATAAAAGCAAATTTGATCTTTTTACTCAACCGCCCGCTCAGACCAGTATCGAGAGTTTGCAATGGATTCATTACAAACCTTTGTCGACTCTTGTGGACGACGCCCCCGTTGAGTTTGTCGTACCGGGACATAGTGAAAATTACATAGATCTCGCACATACTCTTCTCAATCTTTGCGTGATGTTGCAAACCCCCGTTGAAGCAGCGGTTACTCCGCCTATTTCGGTTACAACTTCTACCGCCACTGCCGTTGCAGAGCATACAATATGGCCTGTAAATAACTTTTTACATTCCATGTTCAATCAATTCAATGTGTATTTCAATCAAAAGATTGTGTCGCCTCCGAACTATGCTTACGCGTATCGAGCCTATTTTGAGACATTGTTGAATTATTCTTCAGAAGCAAAATCCTTTCATCTTACCACCTGTTTATGGGATAGCAATCCTCCAGGGCTGTTGGATGCCGGGTTCGATGCTCCAACTGAGAACCCCGTTCTCGTAAGACGTATGTAATATTTAAAAAACAATCGTGCTGTGGATCTCATAGGACATCTACATTGCGACGTTTTTAATCAGGATAAATTCTTGATTAATGGCGTGGAAATGCGCCTAAGACTCATCCGCTCGAAGGATTCTTTCTGTCTTATGCAACTTACGCCACAGACAAAAGTTCGTATTATAGACGCCGCCTTGATTATGAAAAGAGCAAAACTAAGCGCTGGAGTTTTATTAGCTCAGACTAAAATGCTGAGCAAAACCACTGCAAAGTATCTTTTCACGAGAGTTGAAGTTAAATCGTTTACGATCCACAGAGGAGTGGTGGGGAAATCAATTGACACCGCCATACTCGGTCAACTGCCGAAGCGGGTGATAATCGGTTTTGTCGAAAATAAGGCGTTTAACGGCGATAGTAAACTTAATCCGTTTAATTTTAAAAACTTTAATATATAAATTTCCTGTCGTCTTACGATGGAATGCAAGTCTACTACTTACTAGACCGTTACAACCTTTTTTCTCAAAGGACTCTCCTCTCTATATCGAGGCTTTTCATACTCTTTTCTCAAAAACGGGTATTCATTTTCTAAACAAAGGCAATGCTATAAACAGAGATGCTTATGCTCGCGGATACACACTCTTCGCTTTTAATCTCACTCCCGATTTATCGGCCAATTGCGTCAAACATTGGAGTCTCGTGAAGCACGGTAGTTTGCGAATTGAAGCACGGTTCAAAAAAGCTCTCGAAACGACTATTAACTGCCTTGTTTGTGCGGAATTCGACAGTGTTTTAAAAATCGATTCTTCGCGCCAAATCATTGTAGATTATAACGGATAATCATATTTCCGCACATGCGTAATACCAAGATATTTTTTTTTCCCCCACTACATTTTTTTCACCTTTATTTTCTACTACTACGTCTTTTGTCGCAAGCGGTTTGTGAGGAAATTTCATTTTCGTTTTCAGTCTCCGATATCTTCGCTTTGTTTTTACGTTGTCCGAGTATAAAGGTGCTGTGATCATAGAAATGCAAGGATTTCGCGGCGTCGTGTGTGAATTTATTCCAAAAGAAATGGCGTATGTCGCGGTAGACCGACCGATTTTCGGAAACTGGATTTTGATGCCTCCGTTCTCGTTCACCGAGGTACTGCAAAAATCAAAACGATGCAACGATTGGCTTACCCGAATTTATCACGTTATCAAATGGTTTGACGGTGAAACCAATCTCAAATATCTCACGAGACATCTTCGAGTAGTCACCAAATACGCTCCCGTCATCTACACCAGAGGCAAAGAAAAAATAAATTTCTTAAAAAAGCTTCTATCTAAAAACATATATAATCTGAAAGCTCTTTCTTCGTCGTTCAAATCTATCTCGAAAAGCAAAGAGAACATATCACAGTGTTCGTATCACGGAGTTCGCTTCTCTGATATTAGGTACGCTCTACGTAACGCTTATCGGTTAAAACGCTGGTTAAACCTAAACAGTGTTATACTTGAAGAAGAAGAACATCTCGATAGCGGCTTTGTCAGCGATGAGATCAGCATGATACAATCTGCCGACATCAAAACGGAGGAGGAGGAGGAGAAAGAACTAACAGAAGAAGATACGCGCAGTGAAGTCGAGTGCCCACCGAAAACCTCCTGCCTAAACAACGTCGCTGTACAAACAGAGGTACAAGAGAAATACACGTAATTCATTCCGCACTCTCTCATATATTTGTATCGAAATAATGAATACGAAAAAAATATTGCAAGCCTTGCAACAACTGCAAATATCTGGACACACGGGAGTTTATCTAGCCGACAAATTGCCCAAGGTGTGGACGAAGTGGACAGCAATCATCGTCGCTAACACAGACAATCACAATCAACCAGGAACCCACTGGGTTGCCTTCTTCCTCGATGGAAACAGACACGCCACCTATTTCGACAGCTATGAAATACCGTCGTTAGACTCCGCTTTCTTCTGCGACTTCGAAGAAACTCCGCAACGCACACATGGAACACGACTTCAAGGATATTTCTCGCAAACGTGCGGGCATTAGTGCTGTGTGTTTCTCTAATTTAAGGCTTACGGGTATAGGCTTTCCCAAGTTTTACAACTGTTTTTCGGAAATTTCGATGCCAACGACAAATTAATTGTATGTTTATTTCGTAAAATATTCTCTACAAAATCCAACAATGTACAAACCCTTTTCTGAACTCTATATTCAATACTGTACTTGTAAAACAAAAACATAATTAACTGTAATCTTGTATTTTCTTTTATATATTCAAAATATATCTAAGTTTATATCGAATAAGTGTACTATGTTGTTTTCTGTTATTCTTCCCAAGAAACCTATTCCTAAACTTCTCACACATTTTTATAAACATTTCTCATTGAATATCCATTTAGCAAAAACTCTTGTAGAATTTTCTCGAAGTTTCTCGCGCGAACAAGTACGCGCAAGTCGCGAGTCATAAATTATGTCTTTTATCTTCAAAAAACTTATGTTCTTTTTTGTACGGCACGCTCTTGTCAACTCCCCACGAACAAGCACATGCAGATTTATCAGACGCCTTGTCGCGAGTCATAAACTGTTTTTTGTCTTCAAAAAAAAATTATGTTCTCTTTTGCTCATCGGCATGCACTTGTCAATCCGCACGTACAAGTTCGCGTAGATAGAAATCATTCTGAAAAAAAAATCCGCAACGGCCACATAAATTTATTTTTTATATTACATCAGAACCATGATTTTCTAGTCACAGTCTTGCGACGCCTACTTCTATTTCGATTTATATTTCGCCTAGACGCCCTCAACTCTGCTCCACGCTCATTGAGAGCTATATTGTACCAGACGCTCATTAGTCTTTTATCGGAATCCTCATCAACTACCCCGGATCTCGCTTATTGGGAGCCATATTGTAACAGACGCTGATTGTTCCTTCTCGGGACTGACGCCACCTCCGCTCTTACATTTCCTCCCTCAACCGACCAACTTGTTCTCATTCACGTTCGAACGCGCGAAATAACAACATCGGAGCAGCGGCGGCAGCAGTTACGCTTCAAGACGGATATTTAAATAAATATATTCTCTTGTAATAAAGAATTACATTTTTCCACTCGAACATTCTCGATCTTTTCTCCTTTCTCTACACAAATTCCTCTAAAAAAATTCAAATACACATTTTTAAAAAATTACACAAAATTTATAAAAAAAATTTATAAAAAAAATTTATAGGGTCATAAATCATGTCACATTTTTATCCCTTCTAGTGGGCGTGACCAATCACTCCGAAAGAGAGAGGAAACCACCCTGGTGGGACAATGATGCCAGAAGTGGTAGGAGCTCCATGTGGAGGGGGTTTGTTTTGACGCGCCATAAGGGGCCACATACTACTCAAGAGATTGGTAGCGAAAACTTCCAATGCGTCGATAAAGGCGTTATAAAAGCCAGATCGCAGATCGAAGACGCAGAGATGTCCCCGAATCGCGCAACACACTTATTGTAAACAGGAATATTCAATCTTATCTCTAAAACGTTATTCCAATCTCTCACGGAATAAGATAAAGAAGGTGAGAAGTCAGACGCTAGCTCTGCTTATCTATCGTTGCGCATCACAGACATCTATACAGGGTGTTGCAGAATTGGTGTGACATCTCTAGGCAAGTAGAAGAATTAAACCTGAGTCGAAAAGTCCTGAACCATTTTTTTCAATTATTTATAATAAAGGAGTAATTGTTGAGTAAATCAGGCCAATCAGCGTCGACCTTTAGCCAGGCACACGTCAGTGAGCCACGCGCCTGGTGTGTGTGAGCGCTCCGCGCAGTTCACTGACGTGCGCCTGGCTAAAGATCGGCGCTGATTGGCCTCATAAAAAAAATGGTTCAGGACTTTTCAACTTCGTTTTACTCCTTCTACCTGCTTACGAGAGATGTCACACCAATTCTGGGACATCTTGTATATACACTAGACTGATAACTACTGTCGCCGAAAAGTATGTACGACACATGGACATAAGATTACATGAACGGAACTTTTTGCTGCGGGATAAGTGATAATAGCGGTAAGGGAAAGACTTATTGATTCCGGCTATTTCCGTGAACGCTCGAAAATGTTCGGCATTACGTCAGTTATACATACGAGGTGTGATCAAAAAGTAAGGTGACTCTTTGAATTTCGCGCTATGTACACTCTAATTTCAAAATTTTTTTGTTGTTGTGTTGGTACACTCGTCACGATCATATGTTCACAGTTTTGACTATATAGCATGTGTTGTTTTTATGTGAGAGGCATAAAGGTTAGACTCGTGTTTGCGTGCTCGGCGATTTTTTGCTGTTGAAAATAATAGAGCAGAGTGTTTGTATTAATTTTTGTGTAAAAAATGGTATTAAGTGTTCAAAAACTCTTGAAATGTTGACAGTAGCGTACGGTGAGTCAACTTTGAGCAGAAAAAATGTTTATAAATGGTATAAGTTATTCCAAGAGAGCCGAGAAAATGTTAACGATGAACTTCGCTCTGAACGTCCCAGCACCATAGTTGCAAACTCGAGCCGGCTAGCACCGAGAGCACCGAGGTGTTGGGAGCCACTGGGAACACGCACACAAGCGAGAACCGCCGTCCGTGTGTGTGTTCCACGCACACGGATGGCGGTTCTCGCTTGTGTGCGTGTTCCCAGTGGCTCCCAACACCTCGGTGCTCTCGGTGCTAGCCGGCTCGAGTTTGCAACTATGCCCAGCACGTCAAAAATCGACGAAAAAGTTCAGAAAGTGAAAGAAATTGTGTTGAAAAATCGTCGAATCACGATTAGAGAAGTAGCTGATAATCTTAACATATCGTTTGGCTCATGCCAATTAATTTTAACGGATGTTTTGGGTATGACACGTGTGTCAGCAAAATTCGTTCCAAAACTGCTTAATTTTGATCAGAAGCACACACGCACACGTCGTTACTAGTGAGTAGTTTTTTGGCCACAAACAATACTATCATCATGCCTCAGCCACCGTATTCACCAGACTTGGCCCCTTGCGACTTTTTCCTCTTCTCAAAATTGAAAAGGCCCATGAAAGGACAAAGATTTGCGACGATTGAAGAGATTAAGGCTGCATCGCTGGAGGAGCTCAAGGCAATACCCAAAAGTGCATTTCAAAAGTGTTTTAACGACTGGAAAAAGCGCTGGCACAAGTGCATTGTATCAGAGGGAGATTATTTTGAAGGGGATAACATAATTTTGGATAAATAAATGAATATTTTTTTATAAAAATGAAAAGTCACCTTATTTTTTGATCACACTTCGTATATACCACCTATATATATCACTTAGCGATTCTGAAACCGAATTTTATGAGCTGTGAGCCACAAAAAAATCAAACATTTAATTTGTTTATAACACTGTAAAATAAAGAATAAAAATGTACAATATATATACATTGTATATAATAATAAAGTTATATAATAAAAGAAGAATAAATAAAATACAGCATATTTTTGTTTTCTTTTTATTGACCTTTAAATAACGGATTCTCAATTCCCGCAAAAAAACGAGTAATTTTTGTCTAAAACGTTTTTTTTCTGTGATTTTCCGAAATATGTGGCAAAGTTTCCATAGATCATTGCAATGTTTAATTTAATCGAGTAGCAATAACGTTCCAAAATTTCTCTACCTCATCAGTCATGCAAATACTAGAAAAAAAAATAAACATGAGAATAACCAAATTATAAATTATTAATTCAAAGAAGAAAATGTAGTTTTCACGATCAATTTGTTATTTTAATAGATGTTTTGGTACTTATTGAGTATAGAGGATTAAGGTCCCATGACATTGATTTTGATATATGTTGTAAAGGGCACTCTCCTGAGTAGTGTTCAAGAGATTTTAGGCGGCACTCATTTTTGTATTAAAAAAATATTAATCAAAAATGTTTGAAAAACGCGACTTTATTTTTTTAAATAACATGTAGAAAATGAATCGGAATACACATTTGCTCTCAGGTATCAGTTCTTAGAAGACATTCAGAGTTACTGATACAATTATACACATTTATAAATGGTATTGTTGACTGTAACAATCAGTTTATGTTTCGAAGCGTGACATAGCTTATCTATCATTCCGAGCAAAGTTCGACATATGTGCGAAATTGTTGTGAAAGGCAAATAACTTTTGATATGATGTTCCATGAATTTCTGTATATGACGCATAATTATTCTCAATTAATATCAATCAGTGACTACATTTTTTATCAGAAATATGTAAGGCCGATACGAGCAATTCGCAGGATGTTTGTGCGGAAACTAAGCGTGTACATATATATATATATATATACATGTAACGAACTATACTTATAAATTTTTACAAGTATTTTTTGAATTGAAAATCTCAATTCTTAAAGTCATACGGGATGC